>NC_066853.1:2302268-2573572 GCF_001640805.2 Lates calcarifer
CCTTACTATACTATGACATTTTTTGACATTTTTGACCCCTTACTATACTATGACATTTTTTGACAATTTTCATGCTTACTATACTATGACATTTTTGACATTTTGACTATTTTTTGACCAATTTTGCCTTACTATACTATGACATTTTTTGACAATTTTGACCCTTACTATACTATGACATTTTTTGACCAATTTTGCCTTACTATACTATGACATTTTTTGACCAATTTTGACCCCTTACTATACTATGACATTTTGTTTTTGACTTTTTTGACCCCTTACTACTATGACATTTTTTGACATATTTTGACATTTTTGACCAATTTTGACCCCTTACTATACTATGACATTTTTTGACCAATTTTCATGCCTTACTATACTATGACATTTTTGACATATTTTTGACCCCTTACTATACTATGACATTTTTTTGACATATTTTGACTTACTATACTATGACATTTTTTGACATATTTTGACCCCTTACTATACTATGATTTTTGACATTTTCATGCCTTACTATACTATGACATTTTTTGACATATTTTGACCCTTACTATACTATGACATTTTTTGATGGACAGATTTTGACTATACTATGACATTTGATTTTTGACCCTTACTATACTATGACATTTTTTGACCAATTTTGTTACTATACTATGACATTTTTGACAATTTTGACCCCTTACTATACTATGACATTTTTTGTTTTTGACCCCTTACTATACTATGACATTTTTTGACATATTTTGACCCCCTTACTATACTATGACATTTTTTGACATTTTTTGATTTGACTTACTATACTATGACATTTTTTTTTGACCTTACTATACTATGACATTTTTTGACATTTTTGACCTTACTATACTATGACATTTTTTGACCAATTTTCATGCCTTACTATACTATGACATTTTTTGACCAATTTTGACCCCTTACTATACTATGACATTTTTGACCAATTTTGACTATACTATGACATTTTTTGACCATTTTGACCTTACTATACTATGACATTTTTTGACATTTTTGATACTATACTATATTTTTGATGACTGACATTTTTTGACAATTTTTTACTATACTATGACATTTTTGACATATTTTGACCCCTTACTATACTATGACATTTTTTGACAATTTTGACCCCTTACTATACTATGACATTTTTTTGACATATTTTGATATACTTTGACATTTTTTGACATTTTTTACTATACTTGACATTTTTTGACCCCCTTACTATACTATGACATTTTTTTGACATATTTTGACCCTTACTATACTATGACATTTTTTGACCAATTTTTTGCCTTACTATACTATGACATTTTTTGACAATTTTGACCCTTACTATACTATGACATTTTTTGACTATACTATGACATTTTTTGACTTTGACCCCCTTACTATACTATGACATTTTTTGACATATTTTGACCCTTACTATACTATGACATTTTTTGACTTTTGCCTTACTATACTATGACATTTTTTTTTGACTTACTATACTATGACATTTTTTGACCAATTTTTGACATTTTTTGACTTTTTGATACTATGACATTTTGACTTTTGACATTTTTTGGACTATGACATTTTTTGACATATTTTGACCCCTTACTATACTATGACATTTTTTGCCCTTACTATACTATGACATTTTTTGACAATTTTGACCCCTTACTATACTATGACATTTTTTGACCAATTTTTCCCTTACTATACTATGACATTTTTTGACATTTTGACATTTTTTGATTACTATACTATGACATTTTTTGACCAATTTTCTTACTATACTATGACATTTTTTGACATTTTTGACTATGACATTTTTTGACCATTTTGACCCCTTACTATACTATGACATTTTTTGACATTTTTGACCCTTACTATACTATGACATTTTTGACCAATTTTGACCCCTTACTATACTATGACATTTTTTGTTTTGCCTTACTATACTATGACATTTTTTGACATTTTTGTGACATTTTTGACAATTTTGACCTTACTATACTATGACATTTTTTGTGACATTTTTGAACTATACTATGACACATATTTTGACCCCTTACTATACTATGACATTTTTTGACCAATTTTGACTTACTATACTATGACATTTTTTGACATATTTTGACCCCTTACTATACTATGACTTTTTGACCAATTTTGACCTTACTATACTATGACATTTTTGACATTTTCCTTACTATACTATGACATTTTTTGACCAATTTTCATGCCTTACTATACTATGACATTTTTTGACCATTTTGACCCCTTACTATACTATGACATTTTTTGACATTTTTGACTATACTATGACATTTTTTGACCCTTACTATACTATGACATTTTTTGACATTTTTTGACCCCTTACTATGACATTTTTGACTTTTGACCCCTTACTATACTATGACATTTTTTGACCAATTTTGACTATACTATGACATTTTTTGACTTGATACTATGACATTTTTGACTTTTGGACTTGATTTTGACTATACTATGACATTTTTGTGGACTTGATTTTGCCTTACTATACTATGACATTTTTTGACCAATTTTTGCCTTACTATACTATGACATTTTTGACCAATTTTGACCCCTTACTATACTATGACATTTTTTGACCATTTTTTACTATGTTGACCCCTTACTATACTATGACATTTTTTGACATATTTTGACCCCTTACTATACTATGACATTTTTTGACCAATTTTTTTACTATACTATGACATTTTTGACCAATTTTTGACCCCTTACTATACTATGACATTTTTTGACCAATTTTTCATGCCTTACTATACTATGACATTTTTTGACATTTTTTTACTATACTATGACATTTTTTGACCAATTTTGACCCCTTACTATACTATGACATTTTTGACATTTTTGACTATACTATGACATTTTTTGACAATTTTGACCCCTTACTATACTGACATTTTTTTGACATATTTTGACCCCTTACTTACTATGACATTTTTTTGACTATGTTTTGCTTACTATACTATGACATTTTTTGACCAATTTTGACCCTTACTATACTATGACATTTTTTGACATTTTGACCCCTTACTATACTATGACATTTTTTGACATATTTTGACCCCTTACTATACTATGACATTTTTTGACCATTTTTGCCTTACTATACTATGACATTTTTTGACATATTTTGACCCCTTACTATACTATGACATTTTTTGACCAATTTTGATACTATACTATGACATTTTTTGACCTTTTGATACTATACTATGACATTTTTGACATATTTTGATACTATACTATGACATTTTTTGACATTTTTGACCCTTTATACTATGACTTTTGACATATTTTGACCCCTTACTATACTATGACATTTTTTGACCAATTTTGACCCTTACTATACTATGACATTTTTGACAATTTTGATGTTTTTGACATATTTTGACCCCTTACTATACTATGACATTTTTTGACCAATTTTGACCCCTTACTATACTATGACATTTTTGACATTTTTTGACCCCTTACTATACTATGACATTTGACCATTTTGCTTACTATACATTTTTTGACTTTTTGACCCCTTACTATACTATGACATTTTTTTGACCATTTTGACCCTTACTATACTATGACATTTTTTGACCAATTTTGACCCCTTACTATACTATGACATTTTTTTGATTTTGACCCCTTACTATACTATGACATTTTTTGACATTTTTGACCTTACTATACTATGACATTTTTGACCAATTTTCATGCCTTACTATACTATGACATTTTGACCAATTTTGACTTACTATACTATGACATTTTTTGACTTTTTGACACATTTTTTTTTTGATACTATACTATGACATTTTTTTTTGACTATACTATGACATTTTTGACCAATTTTGACCCCTTACTATACTATGACATTTTTTTTTTGACCATTTTTGACCCCTTACTATACTATGACTGACCTTTTGACATACTATGACACTTTTTGACCATTTTTGACATTTTGCCTTACTTACTATGACATTTTTTGACATATTTTGACCCCTTACTATACTTTTTGACCAATTTTCATGCCTTACTATACTATGACATTTTTTGACATATTTTGACCCCTTACTATACTATGACATTTTTTGACATTTTTGCCTTACTATACTATGACATTTTTGACCAATTTTGACCCCTTACTATACTATGACATTTTTTGACCAATTTTGACCCCTTACTATACTATGACATTTTTTGACAATTTTGACCCCTTACTATACTATGACATTTTTTGACCAATTTTGATACTATACTATGACATTTTTTGACATATTTTTGACCCCTTACTATACTATGACATTTTTTGATTTTGACCCCTTACTATACTATGACATTTTTTGACCAATTTTGACTATACTTGATTTTGCCTTACTATACTATGACATTTTTTGACAATTTTTTACTATACTATGACATTTTTTGGACTATACTATGACATTTTTTGACCAATTTTGACCCCTTACTATACTATGACTTTTTGACCAATTTTGACCCTTACTATACTATGACATTTTTTGCTTACTATACTATGACATTTTTTGACCAATTTTTGACTATACTATGACATTTTTTGACCATTTTGGACATTTTTTGACATTTTTGACCCCTTACTATACTATGACATTTTTTGACCCTTACTATACTATGACATTTTTTTGACATGATTTTGACCCCTTACTATACTATGACATTTTTTTGACATTTTTGATACTATACACATTTTTTGACAATTTTTGACCCCTTACTATACTATGACATTTTTTGACAATTTTTGACCCTTACTATACTATGACATTTTTGACCAATTTTTGCCTTACTATACGATACTATGACATTTTTTGACAATTTTTTTACTATACTATGACATTTTTTGACCAATTTTGACCCCTTACTATACTATGACATTTTTTGACATTTTTGACCCCTTACTATACTATGACATTTTTTGACCAATTTTGACCCCTTACTATACTATGACATTTTTTGACATTTTGACCCCTTACTATACTATGACATTTTTTGACCAATTTTGACCTTACTATACTATGACATTTTTTGACAATTTTGATACTATGACATTTTTTGACCAATTTTGATACTATGACATTTTTTGACCAATTTTGATACTATACTATGACATTTTTGACATATTTTGATACTATACTATGACATTTTTTGTGACATTTTTTGACATGTTTGATACTATGACATTTTTGACATTTTTGACTATGACATTTTTTGACTTTTGCCTTACTATACTATGACATTTTTTGACATTTTGACCCCTTACTATACTATGACATTTTTTGACCAATTTTTTGCCTTACTATACACATTTTTGACATTTTTGACCCCTTACTATTACTATGACATTTTTTGACCATTACTATACTATGACATTTTTTGACCATTTTGACCCTTACTATACTATGACATTTTTTGACATATTTTGACCCTTACTATACTATGACATTGACTTTTGACTATGACATTTTTTGACCAATTTTGACATTTTGGACATTTTTTGATTTTGTACTATACTATGACATTTTTTTTGACCCCTTACTATACTATGACATTTTTTGATTTTTGACCCCTTACTATACTATGACATTTTTTGACAATTTTGACCCCTTACTATACTATGACATTTTTGGCCTTACTATACTATGACATTTTTTGACCAATTTTGACCCCTTACTATACTATGACATTTTTTGACAATTTTGACCCCTTACTATACTATGACATTTTTTTTTTTGACTATTTTTTGACCAATTTTGACTATACTATGACATTTTTGACCAATTTTGACCCTTACTATACTATGACATTTTTTGACAATTTTGACCCCTTACTATACTATGACATTTTTTGACTATGACTTGACTGACATTTTTGACGACATTTTTTGACAATTTTCCTTACTATACTATGACATTTTTTGACATTTTTGACTATACTATGACATTTTTTGACAATTTTGACCCCTTACTATACTATGACATTTTTTGACCAATTTTTGCCTTACTATACTATGACATTTTTTGACAATTTTGACCCCTTACTATACTATGACATTTTTTGAACTACTATGACATTTTTTTGACCAATTTTGGATTTTGATTTTGACATTTTGACCCCTTACTATACTATGACATTTTTTGACCAATTTTTGGACATTTTTTGACCATTTTGTATACTATGACATTTTTGACCAATTTTTACTTACTATACTATGACATTTTTGACCAATTTTGACCCTTACTATACTATGACATTTTTTGACCATTTTTGATACTATACTATGACATTTTTGACAATTTTGACCCTTACTATACTATGACATTTTTTGACAATTTTGACATTTTTTGACATTTTTGACTTACTATACTATGACATTTTTGACTATACTGACTTGGACATTTTTTTGTTTTGACTATGACTTTTGTTGACCCTTACTATACTATGACATTTTTTTGACAATTTTGACCCCTTACTATACTATGACATTTTTTGACTTTTGTGACTTTTTTGGCCTTACTATACTATGACATTTTTTGACATTTTTGACCCCTTACTATACTATGACATTTTTTGACCAATTTTGACCCCTTACTATACTATGACATTTTTTGACCTTACTATACTATGACATTTTTTGACCATTTTGACCCTTACTATACTATGACATTTTTGACAATTTTGACCCCTTACTATACTATGACATTTTTTGACCAATTTTCATGCCTTACTATACTATGACATTTTTTTTTTTGACCCCTTACTATACTATGACATTTTTGATTTTGACTTACTGACTTTTGACATTTTTGACTATACTGACATTTTTGCCTTACTATACTATGACATTTTTTTTTTTGATGACATTTGATACTATGACATTTTTTGACCAATTTTGACCCCTTACTATACTATGACATTTTTGACTTTTGACCCCTTACTATACTATGACATTTTTTGACCCCTTACTATACTATGACATTTTTTGACAATTTTGACCCCTTACTATACTATGACATTTTTGACAATTTTGACCTTACTATACTATGACATTTTTTGACCAATTTTGACCCCTTACTATACCATTTTTTGTGATACTATGACATTTTTTGACCAATTTTTGCCTTACTATACTATGACATTTTTTGACAATTTTGACCCCTTACTATACTATGACATTTTTTTTGCTATGACATTTTTGACATTTTTGACTTACTATACTATGACATTTTTTGACCAATTTTGACCCCTTACTATACTATGACATTTTTTGACCAATTTTGATTACTATACTATGACATTTTTTGACATTTTTGACCCCTTACTATACTATGACATTTTTTGATTACTATACTATGACATTTTTTGACTTGACTTACTATACTATGACTTTTTGATTTTGATACTATACTATGACATTTTTTGACCAATTTTGCCTTACTATACTATGACATTTTTTGTATGACTTTTTTGACCATTTTTGCTTACTATACTATGACATTTTTTGATTTTTTGACCTTACTATACTATGACATTTTTTGACATTTTGACCCTTACTATACTATGACATTTTTTGACCAATTTTGACCCCTTACTATACTATGACATTTTTTGACCAATTTTTGCCTTACTATACTATGACATTTTTTGACATTTTGACCCCTTACTATACTATGACTTTTTTGACATATTTTGACCCTTACTATACTATGACATTTTTTGACCAATTTTGACCCCTTACTATACTATGACATTTTTGACCTTTTGACCCCTTACTATACTATGACATTTTTTGACAATTTTTGCCTTACTATACTATGACATTTTTTGACATATTTTGATTACTATACTATGACATTTTTGACATATTTTGACCCCTTACTATACTATGACATTTTTTGATTTTGACTATTTTTTTGTTTGTATACTATGACATTTTTTGACCCATACTATACTATGACATTTTTTGACCAATTTTTGACCTTATACTATGACATTTTTTGACATTTTTTGACCCCTTACTATACACATTTTTTGACATTTTGACTTACTATACTATGACATTTTGATTACTATACTATGACATTTTTGACCATTTTGACTTACTATACTATGACATTTTTTACCCTTACTATACTATGACATTTTTGACCAATTTTGACCCCTACTATGACATTTTTTTTTTTGACCCCTTACTATACTATGACATTTTTTGACTTTGACATTTTTTTGACATTTTGACCCCTTACTATACTATGACATTTTTTGACATTTTTGACCCCTTACTATACTTTTTGATTACTATGACATTTTTTGACATTTTTTTTGACCCCTTACTATACTATGACATTTTTTGACCAATTTTGACCCCTTACTATACTATGACATTTTTTGACATTTTGACCCCTTACTATACTATGACTTTTTTGACATTTTTTTACTATACTGACATTTTTTGACATTTTTGACCCCTTACTATACTATGACATTTTGGTGTTTGTGTATACTATGACATTTTTTGACCAATTTTGACTTACTATACTATGACATTTTTTGACCAATTTTGATACTATGACATTTTTTGACAATTTTGACCCTTACTATACTATGACATTTTTTGATTTTTGCCTTACTATACTATGACATTTTTTGATACTATGACATTTTTTTTTTGACCCCTTACTATACTGACATTTTTGACCCTTACTACTATGACATTTTTTGACATTTTTGACTATACTATGACATTTTTTGACATTTTTGACCTTACTATACTATGACATTTTTTGACATTTTGCTATACTATGACATTTTTTTGCCTTACTATACTATGACATTTTTTTTTTTTGACTATGACTTTTTTGACATATTTTGACTATGACATTTTTTTTACTATACTTGACATTTTTTGACATATTTTGACCCCTTACTATACTATGACATTTTTGACAATTTTGTGACATTTTTTGACCAATTTTGACCACTATACTATGACATTTTTTGACAATTTTCCTTACTATACTATGACATTTTTTTGACCAATTTTCCCTTACTATACTATGACATTTTTGACCAATTTTGACCCTTACTATACTATGACATTTTTTGACATTTTGACTTACTATACTATGACATTTTTTGACTTGACCCTTACTATACTATGACATTTTTTGACCATTTTTTTTACTATGACATTTTTTTTACTATACTATGACATTTTTTGACAATTTTGACCCCTTACTATACTATGACATTTTTTGACCAATTTTTGCCTTACTATACTATGACATTTTTGACCATTTTTGACCCTTATATACTATGACATTTTTTGACATTTTTGACCCCTTACTATATATGACATTTTTTTGACCAATTTTTGCCTTACTATACCATTTTTGACTATGACATTTTTTGACCATTTTTGACCCCTTACTATACTATGACTGTACTATGACATTTTTGACTTTTTGACCTTACTATACTATGACATTTTTTGATTTTTTGACTTACTATACTATGACATTTTTTGACCATTTTTGCCTTACTATACTATGACATTTTTTGAATTTTTGACCCCTTACTATACTATGACATTTTTTGACCATTTTTGACCCCTTACTATACTATGACATTTTTTGACCAATTTGACCCCTTACTATACTATGACATTTTTTTGACCTTTTGACCCCTTACTATACTATGACATTTTTTGACCAATTTTTGCCTTACTATACTATGACATTTTTTGACATATTTTGACCCCTTACTATACTATGACATTTTTTGACATATTTTGACCCCTTACTATACTATGACATTTTTTGACATTTTTGACCCCTTACTATACTATGACATTTTTTGACCCCTTACTATACTATACATGACATTTTTTGACATATTTTGACCCCTTACTATACTATGACATTTTTTGACCAATTTTGACCTTACTATACTATGACATTTTTTGACAATTTTGACCCCTTACTATACTATGACATTTTTTGACATTTTTGACCCTTACTATACTATGACTTTTTTGACATATTTTGACCCCTTACTATACTATGACATTTTGACAATTTTTTGCCTTACTATACTATACATTTTTTGACATATTTTGACCCCTTACTATACTATGACATTTTTTGACCATTTTGACCCCTTACTATACTATGACATTTTTTGACCATTTTGACCCCTTACTATACTATGACATTTTTTGACATTTTGACCTTACTATACTATGCATTTTGTACTATGACATTTTTGATACTATACTATGACATTTTTGACATATTTTGACCCCTTACTATACTATGACATTTTTTGACCAATTTTGACCCCTTACTATACTATGACATTTTTTGACATTTTGACCCCTTACTATACTATGACATTTTTTGACATATTTTGACCCCTTACTATACTATGACATTTTTTGACATTTTTGACCCCTTACTATACTATGACATTTTTTGACCCCTTACTATACTATGACATTTTTTGACCAATTTTTGACCCCTTACTATACTATGACATTTTTGACATTTTTGACCCCTTACTATACTATGACATTTTTTGACTTTTATACTATGACATTTTTTGACATATTTTGACCCTTACTATACATGACATTTTTTGACAATTTTGACCCCTTACTATACTATGACATTTTTTTGACCAATTTTTGACCCCTTACTATACTATGACATATTTTGACTATACTATGACATTTTTTGACATTTTTCCCTTACTATACTATGACATTTTTTGACCAATTTTGACCCCTTACTATACTATGACATTTTTTGACCATATTTTGACCCCTTACTATACTATGACATTTTTTTGACATTTGACCCTTACTATACTATGACATTTTTTGACAATTTTGACCCTTACTATACTATGACATTTTTTTTTTTGTGACATTTTTTGACATTTTGACCCCTTACTATACTATGACATTTTTTGACCAATTTTCATGCCTTACTATACTATGACATTTTTTGACATATTTTGACTATGACATTTTTTGACCTTTGACCCCTTACTATACTATGACATTTTTTTGACCATTTTGACCTTACTATACTATGACATTTTTTGACTATGACATTTTTGACCATTTTGACATGACTTGTGACATTTTTTGACATTTTTGACCCCTTACTATACTATGACATTTTTTTTGACTATACTATGACATTTTTTGACTTACTATACTATGACATTTTTTGACATATTTTGACCCCTTACTATACTATGACATTTTTGACATATTTTGACCCCTTACTATACTATGACATTTTTTTTTTTACTATACTATGCATTTTTTTTTTGACCCTTACTATACTATGACATTTTTTGATACTATACTATGACATTTTTGACATTTTTGACCCTTACTATACTATGACATTTTTGACTTGCCTTACTATACTATGACATTTTTTGACTTTTGACTATACCCTTACTATACTATGACATTTTTTGACAATTTTCATGCCTTACTATACTATGACATTTTTTGACCAATTTTTTACTATACTATGACATTTTTTTGACATATTTTGACCCCTTACTATACTATGACATTTTTTTGACATTTTTGACCCTTACTATACTATGACATTTTTTTTTTTGTGACATTTTTTTTTTGATTACTATACTATGACATTTTTTGACCATTTTTGCCTTACTATACTATGACATTTTTTGACAATTTTTGACCCCTTACTATACTATGACATTTTTTTTGACCCCTTACTATACTATGACATTTTTTGTTTTTGACTATTTTTTTGACATTTTGACCCCTTTACTATGACATTTTTTGACATATTTTGATATACTATGACATTTTTTGACTATACTATGACTGACATTTTTTGACATTTTTGACCCCTTACTATACTATGACATTTTTTGACATTTTGACCCTTACTATACTATGACATTTTTTGACATTTTGACCCCTTACTATACTATGACATTTTGATGACATTTTTGACTTGACTATGACATTTTTTGACCAATTTTATACTATACTATGACATTTTTTGACAATTTTGACCCCTTACTATACTATGACATTTTTTTTGACCCCTTACTATACTATGACATTTTTTGACCAATTTTGACTTACTATACTATGACATTTTTGACATATTTTGACCCCTTACTACTATGACATTTTTTGACAATTTTTGACTATGACTTTGACATTTTTGTTTGACATTTTGACCCTTACTATACTGACATTTTTTGACAATTTTGACTATACTATGACATTTTTTGACTTGACTATACTATGACATTTTTGACAATTTTTTACTATACTATGACATTTTTGACATTTTTGACCCCTTACTATACTATGACATTTTTTGACCCCTTACTATACTATGACATTTTTTGACCAATTTTTGACCCTTACTATACTATGACATTTTTTTGACATTTTTGACCCTTACTATACTATGACATTTTTTGGACACCCCTTACTATATGACATTTTTTTTGACCCCTTACTATACTTTTTTGACCAATTTTGACCCCTTACTATACTATGACATTTTTTGACATTTTGACTATACTATTTTTTGGCCTTACTATACTATGACATTTTTTGACCAATTTTGACCCTTACTATACTATGACATTTTTTGACATATTTTGACCCCTTACTATACTATGACATTTTTTGACATTTTTGACCCTTACTATACTATGACATTTTTTGACCAATTTTGACCCTTACTATACTATGACATTTTTTGACCATTTTTGACCCTTACTATACTATGACATTTTTTGACATATTTTGACCCCTTACTATACTATGACTTTTTTGACCAATTTTCATGCCTTACTATACTATGACATTTTTTTGACATATTTTGACCCCTTACTATACTATTTTTTTGACATTTTTGACCAATTTTCCCTTACTATACTATGACATTTTTTTTACTATACTATGACATTTTTTGACCATTTTTTGACCCCTTACTATACTATGACATTTTTTGATTTTTGACTATACTATGACATTTTTTGACATATTTTGACCCCTTACTATACTATGACATTTTTTTTTGACCCCTTACTATACTATGACATTTTTTGACCAATTTTGACATTTTTTGACTTGACTATGACATTTTTGACATATTTTGACCCTTACTATACTATGACATTTTTGACCATTTTGACTTACTATACTATGACATTTTTTGACCATTTTTGACCCCTTACTATACTATGACATTTTTTGACTTTTGCCTTACTATACTATGACATTTTTTGACATATTTTGACCCCTTACTATACTATGACATTTTTGACATATTTTGACCCTTACTTACTATGACATTTTTTGTTTGACCCCTTACTATACTATGACATTTTTTGATACTATACTATGACATTTTTTGATTTTTGACCCCTTACTATACTATGACATTTTTTGACCATTTTGACTATGACATTTTTGACATTTTTTGACTTTGACCCTTACTATACTATGACATTTTTTGACCAATTTTGATTACTATACTATGACATTTTTTTTTTGACTATGACATTTTTTGACAATTTTGACCCCTTACTATACTGACATTTTTTGATTTTGACCCCTTACTATACTATGACATTTTTTGACCAATTTTGACCCTTACTATACTATGACATTTTTGACCAATTTTGACCCCTTACTATACTATGACATTTTTTGACAATTTTGACCCCTTACTATACTATGACATTTTTGACCAATTTTGACCCCTTACTATATGACATTTTTTTTTGACCCCTTACTATACTATGACATTTTTTGACATTTTGCTATGACATTTTTGTTTTACTATACTATGACATTTTTTGTTTTGACCCCTTACTATACTATGACATTTTTTGACATATTTTGACCCTTACTATACTATGACATTTTTTGACCAATTTTGTGACATTTTTGGATTTTGACATTTTGATTACTATACTATGACATTTTTTGACATTTTTGACCCCTTACTATACTATGACATTTTTTTGTTTTGACCCTTACTATACTATGACATTTTTTGACTTTTGACCCTTACTATACTATGACATTTTTTGACATTTTTGACTATGACATTTTTGTTTTGACCCCTTACTATACTATGACATTTTTTGACCAATTTTTGCCTTACTATACTATGACATTTTTTGACATTTTGACCCCTTACTATACTATGACATTTTTGACCAATTTTGACCCTTACTATACTATGACATTTTTTGTTTACTATACTATGACATTTTTTGACATATTTTGACCCCTTACTATACTATGACATTTTTTGATTTTTGCCTTACTATACTATGACATTTTTTGACAATTTTGACCCCTTACTATACTATGACATTTTTTTTTGACCCTTACTATACTATGACATTTTTTGACCCCTTACTATACTATGACATTTTTTGACCAATTTTTGTACTATGACATGACATTTTTTGACATTTTTGACCCTTACTATACTATGACATTTTTTGATTTTGATACTATACTATGACATTTTTTGACATATTTTGACCCCTTACTATACTATGACATTTTTTGATTTTTGCCTTACTATACTATGACATTTTTTTTTGACCCCTTACTATACATTTTTGTTTTTGACCCCTTACTATACTATGACATTTTTTGACCAATTTTTGACCCCTTACTATACTATGACATTTTTGACATTTTTTGATTTTTGACCCCTTACTATACTATGACATTTTTTGACCAATTTTTGCCTTACTATACTATGACATTTTTGACATTTTTGACCCCTTACTATACTATGACATTTTTTGACCCCTTACTATACTATGACATTTTTTGACATTTTTGTGACATTTTTGACCCCTTACTATACTATGACATGACATTTTTGACATTTTTGATGACATTTTTTGACATATTTTGACCCCTTACTATACTATGACATTTTTTGACCAATTTTGATGTTTTTGACTATGATTTTTTGACATATTTTGACCCCTTACTATACTATGACATTTTTTTTTTTGACCCCTTACTATACTATGACATTTTTGATTTTTTGACTATACTATGACATTTTTTTGACCCCTTACTATACTATGACATTTTTTGACATTTTTGACCCCTTACTATACTATGACATTTTTTATTTTCCCCTTACTATACTATGACATTTTTTGACATTTTGACCCCTTACTATACTATGACATTTTTGACAATTTTGACCCCTTACTATACTATGACATTTTTTGACATTTTGACCCCTTACTATACTATGACATTTTTTGACCAATTTTGACCCCTTACTATACTATGACATTTTTTGACATTTTTTGACTATTTTGATTTTTCCCTTACTATACTATGACATTTTTTTGACATATTTTGACCCTTACTATACTATGACATTTTTTGACATTTTGACCCTTACTATACTATGACATTTTTTGACCAATTTTGACCCCTTACTATACTATGACATTTTTGACTTTTTGACCCCTTACTATACTATGACATTTTTGACATTTTGACCCCTTACTATACTATGACATTTTTTTGACCAATTTTTGCCTTACTATACTATGACATTTTTTGACATTTTTTTACTATACTATGACATTTTTTGACCATTTTGACCCCTTACTATACTATGACATTTTTTGACCAATTTTTACTATACTATGACATTTTTGTACTATGACATTTTTTTTTTGACCCCTTACTATACTATGACATTTTTTTTTTTGTACTATTTTTTTTTGTTTTTTTTGACTATACTATGACATTTTTTGACCAATTTTTGCCTTACTATACTATGACATTTTTTGACATATTTTGACCCCTTACTATACTATGACATTTTTGACATATTTTGAACTATACTATGACATTTTTTGACCATTTTGACCCCTTACTATACTATGACATTTTTTGTTTTGACCCCTTACTATACTATGACATTTTTTGACCAATTTTTGCCTTACTATACTATGACATTTTTTGACATTTTTTGACCCTTACTATACTATGACATTTTTTGACCAATTTTGACCTTACTATACTATGACATTTTTTGACAATTTTGACCCCTTACTATACTATGACATTTTTTGACCAATTTTTGCCTTACTATACTATGACATTTTTTGACATTTTTGATGACATTTTTTTGACTATACTATGACATTTTTGCTTACTATACTATGACATTTTTTGACATATTTTGACCCCTTACTATACTATGACATTTTTTTGACATTTTTGACCCTTACTATACTATGACATTTTTTGTTTTTCCCTTACTATACTATGACATTTTTTGACCATTACTATTATGACATTTTTTGACAATTTTGACCCCTTACTATACTATGACATTTTTTGACCAATTTTTGCCTTACTATACTATGACATTTTGACATATTTTTGACCCCTTACTATACTATGACATTTTTTGACAATTTTGATTACTATACTATGACATTTTTTGATACTATACTATGACATTTTTTGACATTTTTGTGACATTTTTTGACATTTTCCTTACTATACTATGACATTTTTTGACCAATTTTGACCCCTTACTATACTATGACATTTTTTGTTTTGCCTTACTATACTATGACATTTTTTGACATTTTTGACTATACTATGACATTTTGAACCCACTTTTGATACTATGACATTTTTTTTTGAACTATACTATGACATTTTTTGTGTGACATTTTTGACTATGACATTTTTTTGATTTTGACTATGACATTTTGATTTTTTTTTGACTATGACATTTTTTGGACCCCTTACTATACTATGACATTTTTTGACCAATTTTCTACTATACTATGACATTTTTTTGACATATTTTGACCCCTTACTATACTATGACATTTTTTGACATATTTTGACCCCTTACTATACTATGACATTTTTTTGTTTTGACCTTACTATACTATGACATTTTTTGATTTTGACCCCTTACTATACTATGACATTTTTTTTTTTCCTTACTATACTATGACATTTTTGACATATTTTGACCCCTTACTATACTATGACATTTTTTGACTTTTTGCCTTACTATACTATGACATTTTTTTGACATTTTTTGACTTTTGATACTATACTATGACATTTTTTGATTTTGACCCCTTACTATACTATGACATTTTTTTTGACTATGACATTTTTTGACTTTGATACTATACTATGACATTTTTGACATTTTTGACCCCTTACTATACTATGACATTTTTTGACATTTTGACCCCTTACTATACTATGACATTTTTTGACATTTTGATTTTGACCCCTTACTATACTATGACATTTTTATGACCAATTTTTTGACCATGACCCTTACTATACTATGACATTTTTTGACATATTTTTGACCCCTTACTATACTATGACATTTTTTTGACCAATTTTTGACTTTACTTACTATTGACATTTTTTGACCATTGCTTACTATACTATGACATTTTTGACATATTTTGACCTACTATCTATGACATTTTTTGACCAATTTTGACCCCTTACTATACTATGACATTTTTTGACCATATTTTGACCCCTTACTATACTATGACATTTTTTGACCAATTTTCATGCCTTACTATACTATGACATTTTTTGACATATTTTGACCCTTACTATACTATGACATTTTTTTGACCATATTTTGACCCCTTACTATACTATGACATTTTTTGACAATTTTCATGACCCTTACTATACTATGACATTTTTTGACCAATTTTCATGCCTTTTACTTATACTATGACATTTTTGACATATTTTGACCCCTTACTATACTATGACATTTTTTGACCAATTTTCTGACCCTTACTATACTATGACATTTTTTGACATATTTTGACCCTTACTATACTATGACATTTTTTGACAATTTTGACTGCCTTACTATACTATGACATTTTTTGACATATTTTTGACCCCTTACTATACTATGACATTTTTTGACCAATTTTGACCCCTTACTATACTATGACATTTTTTGACCAATTTTGACCCTTACTATACTATGACATTTTTTGACCAATTTTGACCCCTTACTATACTATGACATTTTTTGACATATTTTGACCCCTTTACTATACTATGACATTTTTGACAATTTTGACCCCTTACTATACTATGACATTTTTTGACCAATTTTGACCCCTTACTATACTATGACATTTTTTGACATATTTTGACCCCTTACTATACTATGACATTTTTTGACATTTTTGACATTTTTTGACCATATTTTGACCTCTTACTATACTATGACATTTTTTGACCAATTTTCATGCCCTTACTATACTATGACATTTTTTGACATATTTTGACCCCTTACTATACTATGACATTTTTTGACCAATTTTGACCCCTTACTATACTATGACATTTTTTGACCAATTTTGACCCTTACTATACTATGACATTTTTTGACCAATTTTGACCCTTTACTATACTATGACATTTTTTGACATATTTTGACCCTTACTATACTATGACATTTTTTGACATATTTTGACCCCTTACTATACTATGACATTTTTTGACATATTTTGACCCCTTACTATACTATGACATTTTTTGACATATTTTGACCCCTTAATATACTATGACATTTTTTGACCATATTTTGACCCCTTACTATACTATGACATTTTTTGACCAATTTTGACCTATTACTATCCTTTTAAAGGTTTTGTATTTCATGCAGCATCTTTAACTTAGGTTTTAAAGTGTCTGCAGCTCAGACATTGATAGAGAGAGGCTTAATACAATAATCTAACACTGACCTTCTGGAAATCTTCGTATCTGTCTCTGTTTTCTCTGTGAGCTGAAGTATTTCCTGGTTCAAATTCTGTCGTGTGGTCCTGTGGAAAACAATCACAAACAATAATCATGAGCAACTTTTTCAACCATCAGAATAAAAGCACAGAGTGTTTCTGGGTAATGAAGTTCAAACTGTCAAAAGACACTAAATCCACAAAAATGAGTGTGTGGACTAACTGTGCCTTTTGCTGGTCACTGCCATGCAGTGAAAATTATTGTACTGCTTCAAGACACATGACACAACCTCTCTGTGGTTGTCAAAATTCTTAGCAATCAGTCATCAATTAATTATTTCCTGATTATAATGTTATAATATGACCAAAAAACAAAAATCTGAGAAAAAGTCCAAAAACTGAAAACAGATCTGTGAATCAGAACTTTCTTTTGTCTTTTCATTAATAATCTGACGACTCCTCACATTTATTCATCTATTGATCTGTCAGTGGGACCAAACTAGATTTTTTTTCTCAAATACTTCAACTACATTTTGCTCCTGGTACTGTATTTACAGAGATTCGTTGCTATCAGAATTGCGTCTTATCCAACTATAATCAAACATACCGGCTAGAGGCTACACATTTTTAATACATTTACCTTGTTGATCCTGTAACATCTCAGTGACGTCCTCTGGCTCTGGGTTCTCAGCTGACACATGGAGATCAAGTGAGGACTCTGCACCTGCACAAGTTCACCTGAAAAACACAAGCACAACAACTAGTAATGTAACTAATAAAAGAATGATAATTTAAACTTTTAACCATCAGAGCTTTAACAGTGTAGGAGAACACTAGGAAAAAACTAAACACCAAACCCTTGAGAATCACACTTTAAGTTTCACTGTGAATTAATATATGAATTTATATTGTAGAGGGACATAGAGTTAAAATCTAATTTTCAGATCTGTATATGACACAAAACTGCTCAATAAAGTATAAAGTCAACACAAATAAATAACTAATCACTAATGTGCAAAACAGGATCAGTAGATGACCACCACAGGGGTCTTCACTTGCAAGATATCCCTGTCTATAAAAAGAAAATAAGGCCGACAGATATTAAAAGAGAAGGCTAGTGCTAACGCTCGCCGCCAATGCTAATGCTAATGCTAGGCGCTAATCAGTTAGCTCGTTAGCTTTACCTTAGCGCAGCAGGTGTGCTCTGCGTCCAGCATCACTCGTGTTCCACGAAGACAGCTCAAAGCTCGTTTTAACATCCAGATTTCTTCATGAATGAGGTTTGTCACAGTCCTAACAAACCAAAGAGACGAAGCGACGACTCATACATTGGTTTTACTCCGTACTTTTGCTCATTTTTCGGACTTTGTTTCTCCATTGTTCGTCCCTGCTCCCCACTGCGTCGGTCATGGCCAATGACGACACACGGTAGCCGACGTCGACAGATTCTGCTCCGCCTAGCGACCGCTTCTGATTGGTCGAAAGAATTCTAGACGGCGGATGTTGTTTAGAGGGAAAGGAAATCCCACCAATTTTATTTTATTTGGTCCAACAGCTAGAACTGGAACCTGGAGTCAAGTCATTCACTCTGTCACGTTTTCTGTTTATTCTGTTTGTTTTTCACAAGTTTAATAAATAAAGTCATGTCTTCAGAAGACACGTTGTTGCTGTTTTACTTGTCTGAAAGTAACGGTGTTTTATAGCAAGACTGCCAAGGAGTAATTTATTACATCACTAAAAAAAATATATCTGTATCCTTTTTACCAGGAATTAATGAATCAATAGTTTATACATGTAGTAAATATTTACTGCAGTTTACAGTAAACAGCTGCAAATAAACAATACCTCTTGTTAAAAAGTACAAATATCAGCTGCTGGAGATGGAACTGAAGAGAGCAGGAACAGGACTTACAACAAAAACAGTCTTTTTATTTTATTACTTTACTCTGCAAATTATTATTTTCATATTCATATATTTACACATTTAAAACTATGCATATAAAAGAATTCCAATTCATTTTTGCACATTACCAAATTTTACAGCCTCCAAACATGAAATCTATTTAATACAACAATGTGATCAATTATTACATATAAATAACTCAAGTATTAGCTGAGGGGGAACATTCAACCTACTCCACAAATAGAGTAAAAAATAAAGTATTCTCTTAAATTCAGACTCATTCAGGCCAGTGTAACTACAGAGTGACATCTGCTTCCCTGAATATTTAACTTGAAAGGTTTTTAGACACAGAAAAAAACTAAAATTCAAGAATGGTCATAAGAGAAAATATCTCTTTATCCCTTTAATCATCTTGTGACCTTTCAGATTTATCTTCAGACCTCTTCAGGTGATGTTTTCATAATTCCCTGACACCAGTGTGTTCATAAACACTAATGAAAAGCTTTGTTTGACCTTTAGAAGAGGAATTTGATTCCTCTCTCTCCATTACATTCCCTTTTGGTCCTCTTCTTCTGCTGTACATAGAGTCTGTCTGTTTTCCTGTTTGCTCATTATTACCTCTTCCTGTTGACAGTCTGATATCAGAGCAGATGTGTCTGATTGGTCCTCACATCCTCCTGTCTCCTCTGTCATTGGCTGCAGAGCATCTGTGCTGCTTTCCGTCTCCTGCTGCTGCTGCGACTCATCAGTATTAACACAATCATCTTTTTTCCTCCTGGTCTCCTGTGTCAGAGTTCTGTGACCCCCTGTCCCGACACGGCTGCCTGCGAATGGTCCGTCGGTGCTTGCTGCGACGGGATTGGTTGCAGTGCAGGGTGCGCCTGCGATGCCATTGGTTGAGAGAGTGTTGGGCTTCCACGCTGAGCTGACGAGCCGCCAGTCGTGGACGGAAACTGCTGATGTAGTAGAGAGAGGCGTATAGAGTTGTAAGGTAGTAGCCACCTGTTGATGTGGGGGAAGGAGGAGAGAGAGTCTATGAGTTGTGACTGTAATTTAACAGTAAAATCTCTATTGTTAGTGGGAAAAAAACGTTAAAACGATCCATCATTAAGGACGTTTTCACACCTTCATGTTTTTGTTACATTGCTTACATTTGACCCAGTTTGTTTTGGTTTCACATTTCACCTTTTTTGTTTAACCCGAAACAAACATTTTACCACTACCAGACTTCATTGACAAAAACAGCAATTTTACCAAGCTGAGCACAGGATTGCTGGTCAACTGCTGCCTCCATCTGTTAGTTTATTTGTGTTATTGTGTGACTCTCAGTGGTGGAAGAAGTATTCAGACCCTTTATTTAAGTAATAGTACCACACAGTAACACAAACAAACAAACTGATGGAGGCAGCAGCTCCTGTTTTCCTACTCTGTAAAATTCCCGTTTTTGTCAATGGAGTCTGGTAGTGACATATAACGATGTTTCTGGTTAAACAAAATGGATCTTACTCTTTAATAAAAAGGCCAGTCTCTGTAGGAATCCTATTCATAATGTGGTCAGACATTTACAATAACATGTGCCTCACCCTCCCCCTGTAGCTGTGTGGGGTCCAGCAGCTCCATCATGTAGTCTGTGTCCAGCTGTAAGGTGACCAGGTCACTTCGGAGCAGCACCCACGTCAGACAGGGCAGAAAATCATCTGCTCCGAATACTGTACCTGCAGGAGAGGAGCGGAGGACGTGGATTTAAAGGGACATTAACAGACAAACAAGGTAGAGAGAGAAAAGACAGAGACAAGACACCAGTTTACCTGAGTTAGCATTAGCACTCATGCTGTGATAGATGCCCTTGCAGACTTTGAGCAGGATCTGGACCTTCTTGTTCGGGGAGTAGGCCTCATGCATGTCAGCCCACTTCTGCTGGATCCGCTCCAGGTTGACGGAGTCGGGAACTCCGACTCCTGCCGATCCCCCCAGCTCGTCCACCCCGTTCGTCTCCAGCAGGCGCAGGTTGCTCTGGAGACGCTCGAAGGTGCCGTCGTTGGTGCGCGAGGTGCGGATGCAGGAGTAGAGGTGGGCGGAGACGGGCTTCAGCGCCACCTTGTGGAGGGAGAGCTCCACCAGGGAGTCTACAGGAGGGTCAGACACAGACACTGCTGTAAGGTTTGTTTTTATTCATCTGTTTTCAAACTTCTCTCTCTTCTTTCTCACTCACCTATCTCTGGGTCAGTCAGGTCAGTGATGCTGTCCAACAACACCTGGATCTCTGGGGAGTCCAGCAGCGACTCCCTCAGTGAAGTAAGCGATGACCTCACTTCCTGTAAGTACTCCGACCCCGTAACCCCGTCGGGATCCGCCCCTCTCTTCAGCGTCGTCTCCACGAATCCCTTCACGGCCTCCGTGAACGCGCCACCCTTCCGCTCGCTCATCTCCTGTACGCGATTGGTCAGTCTCTTCTTCTGACTCACCAGCCCGCCGAGCGCCTGCCCCACCGCCGAGAGCCGGTGGATGACCTTGTCGGCCAAGCGGTGAGCCGACGGGTGGTGGGGCGTGGGGCTCGGGATCTGGAACTCCTGCTCCTCCTCTATGCTGCTGATGGACAGCGAGTCGAGTTCGAGGGACGGCGGCTGGAGGAGGGAGGAGGGCCTAGGAGGAGGCAGCCAGACTCCATCTTCGATCCAGGACACCCTGTGAGGAGACTGAGGCACGGGGCTGCCGTGCTGCTGCAGCTCGGACGCCCCACAGTTTAAACTTCCAGGGGTGGAGGGAGAATACAGAGGCAGGCTCGCTCTGTGTGGAGGGGTGGTGGGGGTAGTTGGAGGCAGGCTCCCTGTGCTCGCTCTATGGGGGGGGCTGCAGGCAGCGTCTCGGCTGGGCCTCCTGAGGACCACCCCTTCTGGGACGTCTGGTGTTGATGGGGTTGCAGAGCAGTGTGGTGAATCAGCTGACTTGGCTCTGGTTAGACCTGAACACAGAGAGGTGGATTATGAAAACCACTTTCCAGTGACCTCACATAACCTGTGTATGTGAAACTGTGACGCCACTAACGACAAAAATAATGTTTCCGGGTCCAATTCACCAAATCAAACAAAAACCCTACTCAGCTGTCATTCTTCCACTTTCCCTGTGAGAAGAAAGAGGAGAGGAAATGGCTGCAGCTGCAGTTTCAATTTGTAAATGAATAAAGAAAAACAAAGTTTGTTGCTAGCAGGTGCAAATGTAACCCAGCTAATCTAGCTAACGTTAGCACCAGTTAGCACTCACTTCTGACTAGAGAGAGAAAAGGAAATGGCTGCAGTTGATAAGTTTCAATTTTTAGATGAATGAAGAAAAAGTCTGAAGCCAGCAGGGTGCTAACGTTAGCTAGCTAACGCTAGCTAATCTAGCTAACATTAGCACCCATAAAAGCGGGTATCCATGATATAAGCTATGGGCTTTCCCGGGTGTTTCTTGCTATGAGCCCACGTCTTTGTGTTTTGGTTGTCATTCCTTTTCTGTGCTCCCCAAAAATAACGAAAATAGCTAGCTAAGATAATCTATTTTCACCTTAGCTTGGCGAAGACTAAGACCAGCTTCATTTGCTTTAGCTAGGCAGCACAAAAAAGACTGACAACCAAAAAACAAAGATGTGGGCTCACAGCAAGAGACACCCTACAAAACTCTTAGCTTAAATGATGGGTAACTGCTTTTACTAGCGGGTGCTAACCAGTGCTGGCTAATGTTAGCACCCACTGGCGTTAGCTAGCTATTTTCTTTAGTTTTGGGGAGCACAAAAAGGACTGACTACTCATAGCAAGAAACACTCTGTAAAACCTATAGTTTAACTGCTTTCACTGTTAGCTAAGTTTGCTAGCTAATGGAAAAAGCTAACTTTTTTCCTCATCCATTTAAAAATTGAAACTTAACAACTGCAGCCATTTGCTCTTGTAGAATGCACAACTTAATAGTTTTTGGACTCAGATCTGTTCAAACAACATGGCTCACAGCACTGCGACATCTTAAACCTCTGTGAAGTTGGACCAGGAAACACTATTTTCGTGACGTCATGACTTAAACATACAGAGGTCGATATCAACATCGGTCCTCACCTGAAATCTCCACACTGGCAGCTGTGGGTTCCTGATCCAATGAGATGGCCCGTTTACTCTGTAACCCCGCCCCTGTCCATGCTCGGGTGGTGCTGAGGCGTCGCTCTCGCCTGTAGGTTGACGACTGTGTGGCGCACTGTACCGTACTCGCCCTGTGGGTCAGCCAATCATCTCCATGCTCACGAAGGTAGAGTGGATTAATGATGCACAGGGCCCCGTTGGTGGAGGTCAGCTGAGGAAACACACAATGAAGAAACAGTGTGACACACCGAATACACTTTTTGTTTTACCAGAAATATCGCTATATTTCACTACCAGACTCCATTGACAAAAACAGCAGTTACTGAGCAGTTGCTGCAACACTACTGGCTCCATCTGTTAGTTTGCTTGTGTTATTGAGTGACTTTCAGTGGTGAAGGAAATATTCAAATCCTTTACATGATTAAAAGAACCATACTATAACACAAACAAACTAGCAGATTGAGACAGTGGTATCCCAGAAGCTGCTCTGTAAAATTCCTGTTTTTGTCAATGGAGTCTGGTCAAACAAAAAGGATCTTACTCTTAAATAAAAAAGGTCTGTGTCTGTAGGAATCCTATACCATAATGTTGCCAGACACTTTTAAGCACATACTTATATATACTTACTTATACTACTTATTATATATACAGCACATACTTATATCTGACACACACACACACACACACACACACACAGTATATATACCTGTATAGAGCACATAACGTTGCTTAGCTCCCTTTGGGTCATTTCATCAGTGTGTTGATCAGGTGGTGGGCAGAGCCAAGTTTCTGCATTAGAAGGTGTCAGAAAAACATAAGTCATATTTCAAAAAAACAGTTTAACTGTCATTTAGTCTGGAAAGTGTTAACTGATTAAAAAAAGAAAAAAGACATGAGACAGAGATGTGAAAGGACTCACTGGGTTCGAGCTGAGAGAGTCGATCTTTGTTCTTGTCGGTCACACTGTAGATCCACCGAGGAATCGACAGACACACAGCCAACACATCCCTGACACACAGGAGAAAACAGCAGAGATAAAATAAATAAATCTCAGACACAGTTCTGTTATAAAGCTGAAGCAAGTCTCTTACCTTGTCAGAGAGTAGAAGAGCACGAGCTGAGCCAAGTCAGAGAAGGAAAGACGAGAGTCAGACAGCTGGAACACTGAGACGCACAAACAGAGAAAGAGTGGGCAGCATTATTCTCAGTCTAAAACGTTAAAAAAAAAAAACATTTCTGGAAACACACGCAGCTCGAACCAGGAAGAGTAAATGGGGACTTCTAAAGAAAAGCCGGTCTGAGGTTTTATCAGCTTTATCACAGTAGCCATGAGGTTTGCAGCGCTGAGTGGGGTTACTGCAGGTCAGCCGTCTCCTCAGCCTCTGATTTTGCAGAGCAGGTGTGGATCAGATCAGTTAAAGTAAAAAAAAACCCTGAATTTTCAGTTTGAAAGGCATCACCTGATCCCTGATCTCACCTGTGTGTACCTGTGCCAGGTTTGAGCTGCAGGTGAACTCGAGTTAAACAGCAGAAAGTGTTAAAACTGCAGCTGTTTTACGGTTTAGGCAGAAGTTACTGTCACTGAATAACCACAAAAAGTGACACAAAGGGAACTTAAAAGACTAACTCATGCGCGCGCACACACACACAAACACACACACAGAGGTAAGAGTGTGTTTGCATGCAGCTGGTCCGTACCTGTGCCTGTGCTTTTGATATTATAATCAAGAATGGCTTCATTCTCTCCACCGGCGGACACACACAGCAGGCTGGGCTGAGCCGTCGCACAGTCCTTCACAACCAGGAAACTCTGGGAGGGAGACACACACACACACACACTCATAAAATACACAAAACACACACAGAGTGACTCATTTCTGTAGCGTTACGGAAGCTTGTTGAGCAGGAAGGACGATTTCTCTCAAACGTTCACAGTGGCCAGACTCCATGACAACACAGCAGAGAGAAGCAGTGATGACAAACGAGTGTAAATAAATAAATAAATAAGCAAATAAACACCAACACTGTGTCAGTGTTTCTGTGACAACACAGGGTTAATTTGAGCTTGAAAATTAGTCATGCTGACAAGTTGTGAGGAAACTAAAAGTCACGTAAACAGTCATTTCTGTTTGTTTGTGCTGATCAGTGATACAGTTGTTTGTTCACTCAGAGAGCTGATACGACTCCACGGAGGCTGGTTAATGCTCCTGGTGTGGACCTGAAGTGACAGTCAGGACAGTGAATGCCTCATCTGCAGACCCCGAAGTCTCTCTGTAGGCAACGTTACTGATTGGAGTTTGATTCAGGAGGTCAATGAGCAGCAGAGTGACACCTGACCTTTTAATTTAATGGAAAACCAGATGTGTTACAGTGTCATGGCTGACTGCACCAATGTCTTATCCTCACTTAACATTTTAATTTATCCAAATATCTGTAAAACTAATTCATTTTTCCTTTAACATGCTGTGTTTAGCACTCATTAGCTAATCTTAGCATGCTAACACACTAAACTAAGACATCTTAAACAGTACACCTGTATCCTTAGCACTGATGAGCAAAGCTTACATGATAACATGCTAAATTGGGATATAGAAACAGTAATTAGCAAATCTTAGCATGCTAACACACTAAGCTAAGATATAATAAAGAGTAATTAGCAGATCTTAGCATGCTAACAAGCTAATCTAAGATACAGTAAACAGTAATAGCAAATCTCAGCATGTTAACACTAAACTGAGATATAGTAAACAATAATTAGCAGATCTTAGCACATTAATGTGCTAACCTAGCTAACCTAAGACGTAGTAAACAGTGGATCTGCTTTAGAACTGTGAGCGTGTTAGCATGCTAACATTAGCATCTGGCTGAAAGCAGCACTGTACAGCCTCTCAGAACCACTAGCGTTGTAATTAGACATCACTCTTGTATTCAGATCATATTTTTATCATTGGCTACCAATTACAGACTCATGAAAATAATTAAATATTTTAAATTAAAGGCCCTATAAAAAACTTTTTCCCAATAAATATAACCACCATGAACATAAAAAGCTAGCACAGTTTCATTTCACATGAAGGATTTCTGTGTGTGTTTTCTTGTATTTTCTGTTTGTTTTCAATGATTCAGAGAAGGCGGGGTTCAGTTAGGAAAAGTTGATGTCAGGTATTTCCAGTCAGAGTTTCACAAAAACATCATTATAATAGCTTTGTTTTTTTACTCAGATAACTTTACTTTCACTGCACAGATGCTTTAATACAGAGTCTATCTGCTCATGCTGCCTTTTTTGGAAACAGGCGATTAAAACAGAACAAAGCTGGTCGGTTGAGACATAAATACTTGGGTAAAACAACACACGCGAAATCCCAAAGCACAACGAACTGACGGCACCACAGCTGAATTTAGAGTTGCTCTCAAACAACCACCACACATTTATACACGCAGAGAGGAAGTGGCTTTCATGCTCCGTGTGCACAGAAACAGAGACAGGTTGACTGCAAACTTTGAGATCCTACATGAATAAATATTAACTGCGTTGATTCACATTGGCAACTTTTAGTCATTCATGGAACCAGTTGAGCGGAAATGAACAAGAGAACTTGTTTCATTACAGCTTTTCAATCAACAAAACTCCATGACGTGCAGGGTTTCACACCAGGGACTCATCTTATATTAACATATAACAATCTTAGCTTTTTGCTCAAGAAAAAACAAAAAAATAATAAAAACAAAACACAGATGCTCCAGTGCTCTAAACACTCATGCGTCAGTGACTGATCACTTCCAGTTAGAGCTTTGCATTTCTGCCCAATTATTTGCATAATAATTCACATTTACTTTTAATAGATGAATTTGTTCTACTCACATTCCCTCCTTGCAGCGGACATGTCCATTTTGTAAAGTCATTTCCCTGCTACCCTACTTCTGCATTCAGCCCCAAAACTAGTTTATTGTGTTATCAGATGTCAAACAAAAAAAGGAACTAGTTGTAGTGTGGGGGAGATGTGCACATCAGGCATCAATACAGTATGTTTGTTAGTACAAAAGAGAGGAGGCAGAGAGAGGAAACACAGAGGAGATGGAGACAGTAGAAAACATGATAAGATGTGGAGATAAAAATAAAATCCTGTTTTTTGAGCCTAAATTTGCTCAAAATAAATGAAAAAAGGCAGAAAAGAAGACGATAAGTGGCTCTTTAAGTCAAGAAAGTGAAAAGGAAATGAATGCTTGATGATCTAGAGGTGGGTTTTCTCATAATAACACTGAATATTTAAGGTAAAATCCAAAATCAGTGTGTTCTTTTTCCTAAAACAAGAATTACTCCCCTAAGAGATCCAGACTTTAACTCCACTCAAAGATTTTTACGTTTAAATGCTGTTTTTAAAGCTTTAGAAGTGATGGTCCAGCTCACCCCAGCTGGTGTCCCACAGATGGCAGCGTGGGCCCGCTCCCTATCCCAGGGTTCCCCGGGGCACCAGGCATCCTGACACCCCCTCAGCTGCTCCAGCAGGGACAGTCTCTTCCTGCTGCTCCTCCAGGGGATGGCCGTCGTCCCATTGACTTGACTGTGAACTGCCCTGGGCGCAGACATGAGGACACGTTCATGTGCATGTAGAACCGTCTGCACATAAACAGGGGCACAAAATTAACCTTAAAACTCAGATTTTTTTGTTGTTTGTAAGTTGATTTTTTGGAGAAATGCTTCACACTCACATGTGTCGGCCTTCTTCTTCTGTTAGCTCACGTGTCCTCTCTTGTCTACTCTGTTAACAAATGCCTCCACATGTTGCAATCTTCATGTCTTAAGCTCTTCCTTTCTATGCAGTGCAACAAAAAAAAAAAAGTTGCTTAAGAGGTCAAAAATACCAGCAGAGCTAAAATAGGAAGCTTACACACTCCTCAGACGGACATCCTGAAGAAGTTTTGTGGCGTTTATGTGCAGAATATTTGTCCAATTTCAGGTAGCGGCAGCCACGTTTGCCTCCTTCTGCATCCTGCCCATGCTGGCATTTAATGCACTTTCAGTTTTCTTGTGACAGTGTTCAGCTGATCTCTCATGGCTGCACCCTCCTCGTACCTCCCCACAGCTCTGCATGTGGTTAACCCGGCTCTGTGCACAGTGTGAACAGTGAAAAGACACTGTCTGTTCTCTACGTGTCTGCAGTAAACTCTGTCCTCTGCTCAGAGGTGATGAAGGGTACTAACTTTGACAAGTGGGGTCCTGAAACCGAGCTCTGAGACACTCTGTGTTGTAAGTGTTTCAGATTTTATCTTGCAGCTGTGGAAGAAGTGCAAACACAGACACTTAAACTCTTTTTTAATCCTCCTATGATCAGTATTATGTGACGGCTCTGTTGGGTGGGGAGGTGGGGGGTGGAGGTTCAGACTGGTCCTCACGGAAACCACAGCTCGAGGTGTTGCTGACTGGTCAGACGTTTCTGTGAAGAGCTCACGTTTTCTGTTAAAGACATTTTATGCCAACGTGATGGTGATGTGCAGCGGAAATGACCGATTCATCTGCCAACATTAAAACCAGAACAGGACCTGATAAACGAACAACCTCAGGTGTGTTCACCTGTGGATCAGTTAAAAACTGAGGTTGTAACTCTGACCTCTAATTTTTACTGACTGTTGCTTTAAAGGATATGTCTAAACAATGATTTCCTATCATCATCTCTACTCTTTGTGATGCGTGAATGTGGTAAATATTCGTTAATATGCTAACATTTAGCTTAGCAAATATTATGATAAAAGACTCTTTGTGGTTACAGAAATTGAGCTTTTTATTTAAGAGTAAGATCGTTTTTGTTAAAGCAGAAATTTTATCACTAGAAAGAAATTTTATCACTACCAGACTCCATTGACAAAAACAGGAATTTTACTGAGCAGAACATGGAGAGTTGCTGGAATACCACTGCCTCCATCTGTTAGTTTGTTTGTGTTATTGAGTTGTACTTTTATTTAAATAAAGGATCTGAATGCTTCTTCCACCACTGAAAGTCACACGATAACACAAACAAACTAACAGATGGAGGCAGTGGTATTCCAGCAACTCTCCATGTTCTGCTCAGTAAAATTCCTGTTTTTGTCAATGGAGTCTGGTATTGATATATGATGATGTTCCTGGTTAAAACAAAAAGGGATTACATACATTGCTTACATTTGATCAAGTTAGTTATGGTTCAACATTGCAGGCCTTTGCTCAGTTAATTCAACTCTGTGGCTCAACCACAGAGTTGAATTAACTCCTCTCTGATTGAGTCAAACATCATCAGCTTTACAAAGTTAAACTTTATTGCAGGGTGTTTGTATTGTTTCCATAATATTATACAGATGTTCTTCTTATTGTTTCCACCCTCTGTATGTTTTTTTTTTTAATTTCATAATGCAACAATTCATGCTCTTACAGCTACGACCCAAATAGTTCCCCATGGAACGATCTTCTTATGTTAAATTACACCCTATTTTATAAATTCACGTCCCCAAAGATTTAAAAAGCAAAATCAGCGAAGGACCAACTGAAGTCCTGGAAATGGAGCGAGCAAAGTTATATTCTGTGCATCATGTTTGCAGTTTTGTAATATTAAGAGAGAGCGTTATGTTAAAAGAAATTACAGAAACAGGAGCTGAAAGTTAACATGAAAAACATCCTCAGTTAATAAAGACATTCACATAACCAGTTATCTTGTTATATTTAGTTGTAACTGCCTCAGCTCACCTTTCAGGACGTTCTTTTGTTTTGGGGATAAATAAAATCACTTTTGGTTCGAGGGGAAAAAGATGACAGATAAACCTGACAACAGCCGGATTATCTTTTGAGGAAGCATAAACAGGAATCAGTGAAGAGCTGAAGTGTTCAATGATTAGTTTGGAAACATTATTTCGAGCTTGTGCGCAGTGTAGTGTCATCAGGTCAGGATCACACTGCCTGTATGAGATGTAAAATAAAGACGAACAGCAACAACGCCGCTGTCTGTTGCAGTAAAATGCATAAAGTCGACTGCCTCAGGAGGAAATATACACCTGAGACAGAACTGAGCTACTGCAGGATATATTAATGCAATTAAAGTGCAAACAACTGATATGAACAAAAGTGTAAAGCTTGGTTTATACGTCTGTGTTGGATCAACGTTGTGTCTGCAATTACACCGACAAAACACTAGGGGGTGGTGCGGTTTTTAGGTGGAAGTATTGCACGATTTTTCCACCTTGCTGTTCTGTTTAATAAAAGGTGGAACAGATCGGTGCAGGGACGACAAATTTTTGTAGTCCAACCCTGAAGTTAGCATCAGTCTGGTTCCCTCCACAAAAGGCCGATGAGATTTTTTAACAGGTTTTTGGATTTTTACAGAAAATAAACTGTGACCATCAAAGGTTTATGATACTTAAACCTTTTGTTCAACAAGCTAATCTGATGTTTGAAGCCTCAATCCAATCTCCAGAAATAAAGTAAGCTCTTCTACAAAAGCCTTTCTTCTTAGAAAGTTAGTGAGAGTTTGAAAGAGCGTGAGTAGAAACACAACGAGGCTGTAAAGGTGGACTGGTGAGTAGATGGGTTTTCATGTTAACGTCCCCGACAACCTCTGTAGTCTCATTTAGACACTCGTTAGCAACCGCCTTTTTTAAGACACGTAAAAGCTTCAAACATCAGGAGTGGGGGATTTACTGACCCATTTTATGTCGGAGAATAAAACCTGAAAATGTCTTGAGCTTGTGTTAAAACCACAGACCTTATTTCAGACATTTAACCAGAAACACACTGACTCTGGGACGAGGGAACAGGAAGAGCTAACATGCTAACATGCTAACATGCTGACATGCTAAGTTAGTTCCTGGTCCAGCATCATCTTTACTCCACTAAAGCGCAATTTCTGCGTAAGAAGGGGCTTGAGTTGAGTTTCTACGTCGTTGGAGATGTCGTGTACTACAGTGCTACAGTGATGATTCAACACAGAGGTATAAATCGGCCTTCAAACACAGGGATGTCATGGGAATTTGTTCAGAGGAATAAAATGTCCGCAGATTAAAACTTGAGTGTGACAGACGCTCGTCAAAGCTTCACTTTCAAACAGAAACCCTGGAATCATGATCTGCCTTCATGGGCGAACTCCACACTGTGACAGCACTACAGTAGTTCTTAATTTAAAAAAGAGAGAGCTCCTTAATCAGTTACTCTTCCTTTTTGGGTTCTGGTGCCACTGACGCTGAGCTCGACTTGGCAGCTTCGCTCTTCCCGCCGGCCTTCTCCTTCTTGTCCTGACTGTCGATCTGGGCGTGCTCCTGCTTCACCAGCTCCTCCAGCTCCACCTGAGAAGAGACGAAAATCACACGGTGTTTAAACATGACACAACGACAGAAAAGGAAAGGCAGCCTGTGCTCTGTGTTTATTGAGGCGTCCTAACACAGTGGGGGCTCTGTAACCACAACATCACACAGGAAAATCAGAAATAGGCTGCCCTGACGTTTTCGAAAGGTCCTCACCTTCTCTGCTTCTGCTGCAACTGATGAGACTGTGTTAAACTAAAATAACCTCTGTGAGGCAGCGATAAGACATCGTGTTTGTTACAGTTAGAGAACCACGTCATTGTTCTGAGGCTAACAGACTGATGTTACTGCTATCTTAAATAAGCACAGGGCCAGGAAGTAAGTTAGCATGTTAGCATGCTATGTTAGCATGTTCCCTCGTCCCAGAGTCAGTGTGTTTCTGGTTAAATGTCTGAAATAAGATCTGTGGTTTTAACACAAGCTCAAGACATTTTCAGGTTTTATTCTCGGACATAAAATGGGTCAGTAAATCCCCCACTCCTGATGTTTGAAGCTTTTACGTGTCTTAAAAAAGGCGGTTGCTAACGAGTGTCTAAATGAGACTACAGAGGTGTAGTTGGTTTATAGCCTAACATTAGCTTCTTACTTCTGGAAGTTGGATTTAGGCTTCAAACATCAGATTATCTTGTTGATCAAAAGGTTTAAGTATCATAAACCTTTGATGGTCACAGTTTATTTTCTGGATTAATCCAAAACCCACTGAAAAAATCCCATCGGCTTTTTGTGGAGGGAACCAGGCTGATGCTAACTTCAAGGTTGGACTACAGCATCCCTGCAGGACTCTATTCCACCTTTTTACTCCTTAAACAGAAACGTGGAGTAAGGTGAAATACCTCCACCTAAAAACACCACCACCTAGTGTTTTGTCGGTGTAACTGCAGACTTGTAACTTACCTTCCATCCCAGCAGGTCGGCTAGAGCCAAACAGCCATCATCACATGTGCTGATGTGAGCTACGTCTCTGGAGGGAAGAAAGAAAGAAGCCACTGTTAGAACCTGGACTGGGCCATAAACCACCTCTTCACCTCCAGTGCTGATACACAACATTAGAACAAATCTCATACTTCTTTAACAACTATTAATCTGCTGATGCATTAAAATGTGCATTTTGCTGTTTAAAAACATGGTGATTCATAATTATCTAAAATATCCTTCACCACAGTTTCATCTTTGCAGTGTTTTTAAGGATTTTGCCAACTTCCTTATCAGAGATGACTGGACAGTTTCAGATCATGGATCAGCAACAATTTGTGAATGTCACGACAACTCCCGGGTGACTGGCCAATTTCTGAGTAAGTAAAAATACTGAGGAACTACTTTATGCGGAGTGAAAAAAAAAAAAAAAAAGTAGCACAGCATCAAGTCTCTAAATCATCAGAATCATGGATGACGCTTTGGCTCCCTCTGGTGGTGCAAACATAAACTGCACAATGTCAGTTTAAACTAAATGAACATTTAATGTGTTTAAAAATCACAATATTTCAGATTTTTCATTTATAATGAACGTTAAAGTTTTCAGATATTTGTGCTACAGTTGCTCTTTTCTTGAATCCCCATGACCCTGTCATCAGTTCACCTGTTGTCCTTCCTCGGTTCCACTTCGGGTCGGTTCTGACCTCTGCAGACCGGGCACACCTTTTTGAACATGCTCTAACCCAGTTGTTGTCTAACCCTCACAGTTTGACCTTCATCCTTAAGGTCTCGTGTTATGAGTACTTTCACACAGAACTTGAATATTATGTGGCAGAGGTCACATCCCAGCAGGAACTCAAACTGTCCCACAAACATCCTAAAATTTGTCAGCAGCAACTTGCCCATTTTTCCTGCTTCTAACACATCAACTTCAAGAACTGACCGTCCACCTGCTGCCTGATAAATCCCACCTCCTCACAGCTTCAATCATAACGAGACAATCCCTTCACCTGTCAGTGGTTTTAATGTTGTGGCTGATTTTTTTAAGGACAGCTTCTGAGTATCACCTGTACGCCTTGTCTGAGTCAAAGTCCATCCCTCCTCCAAAACCAAGCAACCCGAACAGAGGATCAGCCTGCACAGAGAAACACATAAAATAATGCAGCACAGAGAAACCAAGACAGAAAAACAGAGCGAGTATAAAGGCAGAGAGGAGGTGGAAGCTCACCTGCCCTGCCTTCTCCATGTTGATGAGCAGTCTGGGGCAACTTTTCGAGACCCTGAGCAACAAAAAACAGAAACAAGGAGGGAAACAAACACCTGCTTAGACAATATTTCAGCAAGTCGGCCTTTCACGCTGCAAGAAATAAGAAACTCGATCAGCTGTACCTGCCGACTAGACCTGCAAACGGCTGCACCTGCAGAGACGTCCCCATGACGATGAGAAGATCACAGCGAGGGAAGTCCTGAGTAAACAAAGTGAAAAGAGTTTAGGAAAACATACGTGCATGCGTACGTTCAAACCACCACTAAAGCACTCACCATCTTCATTGAAGTGAAGAACCGGACGGGCAGGTTCTCTCCAAAGAAGACTATATCTGTGTAAAGAGAAGCAAAGACACAGTTATATATAAAGTAGAAAAGAGGTAAAATGGTTCACAGGAGGGTTGTCAGGTTTTTAAAGGATAACTCTGGTGTTTATTGAACCTGTAAGATCTTTTTTTGTTCAACAAGAAGCGTTGTTACCTATCAGTACCAGACTCCATTGACAAAAACAGTAATTTTACCGAGCAATAAAACAGGAGCTGCTGGAATACCACTGCCTTGATAAGTTTGTTTGTTTAGTGATGATTAAATTAAATAGCAAAAATAAGTAAATGATTACAGAGAGACAAAGATCAATTCACCTGGCTTGACCAAACTGCTGCACTTGTCACATCTGGGAATGTCATCAGAGAAGATTTTTTCTACAATGAAAAAAAAAAGGAGTTCAAAGTCCCAAAAGGCATTAAAAAAACAACTCAATGATCCTCAGCTCTTGTTCTTTCGTGTAAAAACTAACAAACACAACAGACACCTTTCATCCAGTCCAGGTTGTACTCCTTGCGGCAGCAGAAGCTGACACAGTGGGATGTGTAAAACGTTCCATGAGCTTCGATCAGGTCGTCTCCTTCGAGCCCGGCGACTCGCTCCAAGGTGTCAATATTCTAAACAAACACACACATCACCGTCAAAGCAGAAAAAGAGACTTCATTCATGTGAAGCCGAGTGTTCTTCTCACCTGTGTGTAGCAGCGTTTCAGGAGCCCCTTGTCCTTCAGCATCTTCATGAAGTAGTGGCAGATCGTCGGCTGATAAAAGTCAAACAGGAAACAGCTGAGAGGAAGTTTTATAAACGACAACACGAGTTGATTAGAGGCAGGACGTTTGTTGTACCTTGAACTGTCCGGGGTAAAGCTCCTTGGCCAGGGCGAAGAACGGCTCCGGATGTTTCTGAGATTCAAGACGGTGAAAAATATTAACATCTTATTTTGGTGACGGTGAGGACGGATCATTACAAAAACCAGAGGCGAGGGTGGTTAACACACCTTAAAGTAATCTATCTGGAAGATGGCCTCTGGGTACGGTAGGTTATATTTCTGCAGGTTTGCATACAGGCCCGTCCCTGGTGACCGGAAATCAGGGATTCCAGCCGCTGTGGAGACAGAGGGAGTTACAGATGAATAACTAACTACATACAGATGCACTTAATATAATACTAAATGCTTATTCAGAGATATTAAACCCAAGATACTCACATGTGGATATCCCTGCTCCAACCATGCAGATGATGTTTTTACCTGCAGATCAATTTTCAGCATAAATGAATAATAAACTGCAGTTGAGCTGTAAATCAATTCACTGCTGTAATGGACGGGGCTGACTCACATTTGCCGCTCTTTATGTACCGCGCCACTCCATCCAGAGTCAGCTCGTCCAGAACTTTGTCCGCAGAGCCGAGGCCCAGAGTGCTGGAGAACAGGTTACGCAGGAAATCCACTAACAGAGGGGGATTCAGAGGAGGCTGATCAATAAATGTTTCTATTGTGTGTGGATAGAAAACTGCACAAAACTCAAGTCTCAATCATCAGGGTATGAAAGTTTGGCCTCCACATTACACAGCAGGCAGCATGTGTTTAAATACAGGGATATATTTGTTCACATGGCTCATTACAGCCACTTTATTTGTAGAAAAAGGCAACAGGAACTAGCCTGAATTATTCCATGCCAAAATTAAAGGTGGCGTAAAGGATAACTCCTGTATTTTTTAACGTGGTCATGCCTCATATTCTTGTGTTTCTTGGTGTAAATGATTGACAGGGTCCTCGTCAAAGTATGTCAACTAAGTACTTGTTTTTGTTACTGACGCACAACATTATGGATAGGATTCCTAAAGAGATAAGATCCTCTAATCAGAAACGTGGCTATATATCAGTACCAGACTCCGTTGACAAAAACAGTAATTTTACCTCTCAGAACACAGCGGTTGTTAGAATAGCTGTTGCCTTTATTGGATAGTTTGTTTGTGTTGTTGTGTGACTTTCGGTGCTGGAGGAAGTATTCAGACCCTTTACATATGTAAAAAAAAAATATCACACAATAACACAAACTAACTAACCGATCGAGGCAGCGGTATTCCAGCAACTCCCGGTAAAATCACCGTTTTTGTCAATGGAGTCTGGTAGTGATATAAAGCGATGTTTCTGGTAAAACAAAAAGATTCTTACTCTTTAATAAAAAGGTCTATCAAACAACGATGTGGGACTTAACTTAATTAACAATCTCACATACTTTCTGTGTCTCCTGCTGCCTCTTCCTCGCTGCTGTCGTCGGATGGTTCCTGTAAACGATAAACAACAGTCACATCATAAATTCAGGTTCAGTCTCGCAGCCACAGATAAACTGTCTTTCTTACCTCTGGTTCAGGTGTAACCTCCTCCTCTTCTTTACTTTTAGGAAGTTCTACAAAAACAACAATTAAATCCCCCGTCAAACAAACATTTCTCCGTCTACATGTCCGTGTTAGCTACACAGCTAGCTAAATTAGCGCAGTGGGACACCGACGCGTTTCCCACATTTTATCACAAATTTCACATCAGACACACATCCTACCTGATGCATCAGACATTTATCCGCCTACTGAGACCCTTTAACCACAAAGGTCCGAATGACAGCTACTGTATAAGCAGTATTTCACAAAGTTGTGTCGGGTATGCGCTACACGGCTAGCAGTTAGCTTCCCCGTCTTGTTGTTGTCCGTCGAAAACACGGTCCGTGTTTGTTGTGAGCGAGTTCTCGCGGCACTTTTGGTTCCTACCGCAAATCTAAATCGTTAAATGCCACCTTAGCTTACATGTATTCAGCAAATCCTCAATTAATAAACATAGATAACATAAGAATAGAATAAATGAGTAGAAATATTTGTGTTTAACCTTAAAACAGACGATAGCAGTGAGAAGTTGCTCATACAAGCAGATTCATTCACTTAAAACCTGGCTACCAAACCTGTGTGGATGTTCTGCATCTTCACTTACACAACACATCCGCTGATTTCTTCATCCCCATCCGATGTCCTCTCTCTGGCGTCTTCATCGGCCCACTGCAGGGTCCCACACGGCTGCAGATTCAAGGCTAACACTGGATTATGAGCTTTAGTTTCCTCACACAAGCTCACACGGTGAAGATTAGAAATACATACAGCCGCACTGCGATGTGTCGCTTTCATTGTCTGTGAAATGTGCAACATGGATCCACTGCCAGAGAATCCAGTAATCATAATATTGAACAATTACATGTTTATTTAGTGCATTTACAGTCATATTTACATATCGACAACAAACACTGACAGATGAGGCAAATAACATTAAAATTCAATGTTCTGCTGGGAAACCTTGGGTCCTGAGATTAATCTGGATGTTACTTTGACACGTACCACCCACCTAAACATTGCTGTAGCTTCCTCCAGCAGGACAAACCTACTACACCACCAAGCCCAGCCTAGCTAATATCAGGCAGGTGGTTTTAATGTTGAAGTGGAAAAGGACTTCTTCTGATTCGTGTCCATTCACTACCTCCGTCCCTCTCCTCCCTCCTGACTCAGGCTGTAGTCGTAGCCATTAGCGGTGATGTGGCACTGCGGCAACATTTCCTCCAGCAGGATGACGACCAACCCAGGGTTCGAAATCCCAGGGGAGGGACGACACGTCCAGACGCTTCAGTCCCCTGCAGAGCAAACTCACGTTTAACAAAAAACGCAGTGGTTTTGGTGATAATAACTCTGTTACAAGTGTTTGGATAATTACTTGAGATTCCTGAGTGCAGCCAGGCCGCCGGTGGTGATGCATGGACAGTGAGAGATGTCCAGTTCCTCCAGAGAGTCCTGGAACATGTGGAGCCTCGCCAGGAACCAGTCGTCCACTTCAGAACATCCTCGCAACGACAGTGTCCTCAGAGAGCGCTGCCCGTCTGAGGGAAGACAAATCAAGTTAAAAATCCTGACAGACACGAGAGAGACGAAAGAAAATTAAGTTTCTGAAACTGAAAGCTTGGAGCTCAAGCTCAGTACCCAGGTTCCACAGTCCTGCGTAGTTGATGACGGTGTTGCTCATGTCTACTTCCTCTAGATGTGCGTCTCTGTGATTCAGGAAGTCCCAGCTGAACCTGCCCCTCTGATCAGCACGAAACCAGTCTGACTGACCGACGTACCTGAGGACGCAGCACAGGTGATCACATAATGTAAATTAATTTAAATAGAAAGTTAATTCACTATTTTAGAAACAGATTTAAGTCATTTTCTGTACTGTATTTTTGAAATTGGGTTTTTATTTTCCCATGTTGTCCCAACCAGACTCCATTGACAAAAACAGTAATTTTACCAAGCAGAACACAGGAGCTGCTGCAATACCAACACCTCCATCTGTTGGTTTGTTTGTGTTGTTGTGTAACTTTCAGTGGTGGAAGAAGTATTCAGATACTTTACATAAGTAAAAGTACCACACAATAACACAAACAAACTAACAGATCGAGGCAGCAGCAGATTAGTAACTCCCATTTTTCTGCTGAGTAAAATGACTGTTTTTGTCAATGGAGTCTGGTAGTGATAAAACATCTGTTTCTAGTTGAACAAAAGGATCTTACTCTTTAATAAAAACATTTGTCTCTGTAGGAATCCTAAGCATAATGTTGTCAGACACTTATAATAACAATCTGTGCCACTTACAAAAAACTTACACAAACTCCCAAATGTTTTCTTATCAAAGCAAATTCCATATTTTGGGGTTTTCAATCAATGTTATTCACTTCACCTGTCAGTGGTTCTAACATCGTGGCTGACAAACAATGTAGAAGAAAGGGAACAAAGTACTTACTTAAATCCTCCCCTTAGACTCAGAATATAATACGCTGCTGCTATGTTCGGCCCATGAAACCTCTGAGTGTAACTGTAGTAACTGTGAAAAAGACAGCAAGGAAAATTAAGTGTTGGTCTGGGACTTAAATTTGGAGTCTACTGAGCAGCGTCTCTACATTCAAAACAAGCAAAAATGTCTCTCACGCGTTCTTCCTCTGAATCCCCCTCCTCTTCATCTGAGACCCCCAGCTCAGGAGCATCTCTACGTCATAAAACCTCTGGGTGAGGAAGAGGAGGAGCTTCGTGTGCAGAGGAGGCGGAGACGCCGCGCTGCTGGAGCTCCACGGTCGCCTAGCAACGAGGAGGAGGAGAGGTGACCCCTGGCAACATCTGCGCAGAGACTGAACAGACATGTATGAAATATGATATAAAGCTGTGTTAGATACTGAGATATTGAAAATGTGTTGTTTCTATTTAATAAACATTGGAATCAGCTATATTTTGATATAAGATCTGAAAGTCTGAGATGAGTGATGACCGTGACAAAGTTGGCTTAAATGTGAGTGGGGTTGGTTGCTACATGCACTGTTAAAGTAACTGTTACTGTATATTTTATCAAGATTAGAATGATTAAAAACAATGTTTATGTACAAAAAGTTCGTGTTTTCTGGTTCTTGTTTACGAAGCCCCGTGGTGACATTTGAAAGAAACCAAATTTAGTAATTGTTGTAATAGTAAGAAGTCAATGAATTGGATAATAACTTTTTTTTTTGTGGCCACAAGTTACCGATCTCGTTCCCTCAACTCATCAAAGCGTGGAACACTCTTTATGCGTGGGAACGAGATCATTACGTCAGACCAGGATCTCGTTCCCTCGCGATTTTTTTCCTTTCAAATGTCACCAGAGGAGCTCTACACTTGTTTAAATTAAATGTACAATTTGTTTCTCTTCGTTGCTTCATTGTAACATGAGTTTAATCACGAGTCACGTAATTTTAGAAAACACTTGTGTACATTTAAACATATTTATTTACAGCTGGTTAGAATATTTCTAGATAAACCAGAACCTGAGAAATGTAACTTGAATGAAATTTCAATGAAGTAAACAATACTTTTACTTAAATGCAACCCCCGAGTACTCTTTCCACCCTTGCTTATATGTCTATGCAAACTCAAACTAATTGAAAAACGACAAGGGTATGTTTTAGCTAACATCGGCTGCCTGACAGTCAGTCAGTAAGTTACAGCCTTCATCTGTACAACAGCCTGTACTCTGCCACTTAAAGAGCGACTAAAACTTTCATTCAGCCTCTTATCAGACTGATGATTGAAGTAATTAGTCGAAATCTGAAGGGTAACTCACCATCAAGGAGGTCGCCATGATAACGCGGTTTGACGGGAAGACGTGAGGGACAAACGTCGCGCCTGCGCATTTTCATTTTCAGTGTTGTTTGTCCTCTGTGCCACAGGGTGTCGCCCCACCCACGTCTCTTATTTTGAGATGACCCGAAGCTCAACTGAGACCAAAGACTCACAGATACGAAGACAAAATGGGCAAGTCCCGGTTTTTCGGCTTTACCAGACCATACCTGATGTCATTTTATTAATTAGTTACAGTTAGTTTAGTTCAGATTATGACTTAAACCCTAACCACACAATTTTTTTCTTTTTGTGTGTGATCACAGTCTTCATAAAACACACCTCCTCCGCAGGAAGGTCAGGGGTTAGGAGCACCATCTGGTAACTAACATATTACTAGTGATGTATTTTCCCCTAAAACTGATTATTTCAGCAAAAAATATCACACACTAACTGAATCAGTCGTCTCAAGGCGGTAGTCTGCAGCATCCCTCTGTATGTCATGTTACATCTACAGGCCAATATTACTTCTTTATTCAATTTTCCTTTAAGCATAACTGAATAAACTCATCCTCTAAGGAGAGGAGGCGGCTTGAAACACCACTTGTCTGACAGACGTGCCATTGAAAAATGAGCATACCAGCGCCCTGGTACCCTGCACTCACTGGGAATGTGTTGTGACAGACAGCTCACACCTGCTGGTACAAACAATTAGTAAATGAGATCAGTGTTTTGTTCTGTTGAGTGTTTGCAGAGGATTGGTGGAGAAAAGAAGGGTTTGGTGCAGTGGTTTAATGATTTTCCTCATTTTCTGTCACCTGTTTTCTTTTGTAGGGTAGGGCTTCCATGGATCTGCCTTGTTCCACAGATGCTGGATCAGATCAGGATCTGGGGATTTTGAAGGCCGGGTCAGCATCTTGGGCACCGTGTCGCATTCCTCGAGACATTTCTGAGCAGTTTTTGTGGTGTGGGAATAGCATTATGGTCTTGTGGGCTGGAGGGCGGGGTCCTCCTTGGCTCTGGCTTTTTCTGGCTGGTTCCACAGATGTAGGATTAGATCAAGGTCTGGAGAGTTTGGAAGCCAGGTCAACACCCTGGGTTCTTTGTCATGTTGCTCAAGACATTTCTGAGCAGTTTTCACACCTGGATCCATGTTACCATGACCCTGACCCTGACCTGAACAACGAACATTGTATTGTTATTGGATTTTCATATTTACGGTGGCCAAAGATTCAAATAATGAGGTAAATGTGAGCAAAAAGAACCATCTTCAACCTGAACCTATTTGAATTAATGTACGGACCAGTGAGATAAAGAATGAGTAGCAGGGGGAATGAATGAATTGATCAGGGAGTGGATGGTGGAATAGATGGATTGCTTATTGGACCAGAATTTCAATGTTTTAACTGCAGGAACAGATAGGGTGTTCATGTGAGTCTTGCCTCCCACATTAATATTGATAATCAATGATTCTGAGCTTTAAAAAGTCAAGTATTCTGAACGCAGCTCTGGTTGGAAACACCTATAAACCAATCAATCTTTGTCAGGTTGACATGACTATTTATTTTTTTATATCAACCCCCAAGAATATTCATGTTTTCAGATCAAAGGTGCTTCTCTTTGAAATTCACCTTACTGTATTATTAATAGGATTTTCATTGATAGTGTTTGGGGTTTGATGCACTGTATGCATATCCCCATATGCCTGTTTATATTCATGAATTATTTATTTAGCCTTAATGGACTTTTGAAAAGCAAACCACGAGTGTAGAGTCTACAAAGACATAGTTTGCTATTCTGAGCCTTACAGAGAAAGTATAGCCTCTTAAAAAGCTTTAATGCTGTTGCTTCAGCATCTCAAATATAACAATAGTATCATAAGAGGACCAAGAATAGTGGCAGCACACCAGATATAACTTGAGATTGAGAGGATGGGTAAAATAATATTTTTGATGAGTCATAAGAAGGGTAAGGGTTACATTTATGTCCAAAAATGTCAAAATTGGCCAATTGGGACTTTGTTAACATAGCAAAACCAGAGGACTGTGACTTGTTTCCACAAATGGCTGAAGCCTGTATTCTGTGCTTCACTGATTCTCTTTCTCTTTTCCACAGTGAGGTCCTTTGTCAGCATCAGGTAAGCAGCCTGGAGATGGAAAGTATCAGGGTTTTTTGTCTTGGATAAACGCCTTTCCAGTGACGATAGTAGAGCTAAAATGATTAGTTTATTACTCAGTTTAACTTGCCTCACAAGAGGACGTTCTTTTTGAAGCAAGGCAGCATAACATTATTATAAACACAATAAGATCACTGAAACTGAATAATTGAATAGTGTTCAATCTTATGCAATTCTTTTCACCATTTTTCAGTCGAGTGAACAGTGTTTTTTCTAAAAGATAATGAAAACTAGTTACAGTCCTACTCTGCTTTCTCATTATGCTACTCTGAATCCACCTTAGAATGCATTACGAAATTGATATAAAACCAGTAATTTTCTCTCCACATGCTTGGCAGATTGTCACTCCGTTCACAGCAAAGGGATAATGGTAGCACTGGACCATGCTGAGTGGAAGGCTTCAGTAATTATGGGCTGGTGATTTTAGTCCACTCTTGAAAAAAGGTCAACTAATGACTGAATCAATGCTTAAAATTCAGATATAGATGTTAAGAGTTTGTTGACATCATATTTGTGCAAACATTCTCTGTACCTACTTGCAATCTAATGTATTAGAAAATGTGATATCAAATACTTCTCTTGAATCTTGAATCTGAAGTCGAGTCTTCAGAATGTGCATGTGTAAACAGAGACGTCCCCACAACGTTAGCAATTCAAGACTATTTACACACAGATTTCAAAGCACAGGATGGAACCCTAATGTTCCATTCTGTGTTGGCTGAAGCCTTTGATGTAGTCAGCTACTTAGTGTTCTAGAACACAGACAGCAACTTGAGAAGAAGAAATCTCAGTGACAGACTGAGAAATAATCTTCAAGTAGATCAACAGACTCGAGGAGCAACTTAGAGAGCAGCTTGCAGGTTAGATTTTTCTTCTGACTATAGTCCAGGCTCTCCTGGAAGAGTTGGACACCACCAAAAAGAGGCTTGTGGAACTAAAAAAGGAATTACTTCAAAGCTGAAAACAGACTTCTCTATCCCTCGTCTCTCTCTGTAAGACAGCTACTGTACATACTGTATGAGTATTCCCATCAGGTTGGAGAGAGTTTTCAAAGTGTCAGCTACACAGCAGTAGATGAATAATGCAAAGGAAATAAAGGGTCTTTTTCTGCACGGCAGCTACATGAGCTATGATACATCAGATCTAAGTTGTAAACTGATGCTAACCTCAAAACTTATGCAGACTTGCCATGTGACTTTAGAGTGACTCCTTACATCCTACAATGACACTCTGAATTAATGTACAGTATATATTGTGGGTTATTTTGATAAGTCGTTTCTTAGTTGGAAGACAATAAACAGTCTGAATTCATATTGATTGTTAAAGTTGTGGGTCTGAAGGGTGAACCATTAATTAATGCAGTGCTTTGTATGATACATTCATCCACTGTTGTCAGAAATTAATGTGTTTTACATGTTGGCTATAAATAGATGTAGCTAAATTAGGTTTAATGTATTATACATTCAGTAATTTTACATCTTGTCACGACTTTCTGTTCCAGTTCTTTCTCCTCCCATTTTCTTTCCCTTTCCACCTCTTCATTAACTTCCTATCTTCCTTTGTTCTTCCTCTTCCCATCCAAAGCCATCATCTTTTCCCTCATCTCTCTGACTGTAACAGCACATGCAAGTCAGGGTTTTTTTAATGTATAAATTCAGCTCATGTTTTACCGTTGCCGTTCACGTTCTGCCCTAATCTCTCCTTTCTCTCTGTCTTTGTCAGCAGAATATGGATTTGAGCCTGTGGAGCGTAAAAAAAGAAGACAAGATTCAAAATGACTCCAAGATCAAGCTGCAAATCATGAATTACTAATAACATGTTCGAATTCTGGCTGTTCGTTCTTGGTGTCATCAATCATGGCCCTGTCTTTTTACTCCACTATATCTTCATTAGACTGATAATGGACTCTGGTCTGTGTGTCAACCAAGAAATAATATCTGCTTCATTTCAAACTATGATTAAATAACCTCTCTGAGCAGCCAGTCTCACTCTGAAGTGGGTTTTCCCCTTATGATATAGCTGATAAATGCCATTCATTGTTACTAGTAGGTTTACTGTGCACTGCTGCATTTCTCTCAAGCATCAATAACTGTCATATCCTATTTACAGTTTTCTCATTATATAAATAGTTCTTTCTTCTTCTTTTAAAACAACGTTATGTAACTATTTTACCTTAAAATAACAGCTTCAGAGTCATTTTTATGGTTCTCAGACTTATTTGCCTGTTCTTTATCTATGTAACTTTGGTGAACAGATTCGATCTCCAGCTAACTGAATGAGAGTCAGCGGCTTAACCTGCTGGAATCAGGCCCTAGCGAGTTCAAGAGTGATGCTGAACTGTAGATCAGTTAAAAAGACCTAGAAGTCATTAAAAACCAGCGTTCATCTCTGATATCCAACCAGGAAACTGACAGAAATATCAAGAATTTGTAATGGATTTTTCTTTGTTTGCAGTACTTCCTGCTCCAGAATTGCATAAAATGTATTATTTGGTTTGACTGTGGGCTATTACATAATCTACCAATCTTTCTGTGCCCCCCAAATGCCTCACCTAAACCGGGGACCTTTGCTCTTTCAGGTGATAAGCTGATTAGCGAAACAACAGTCGTGTCCCAGACGGACTCACAGTGGGAGGTCTGACGACACTGAAACAAACCCATCTAAAATAGATTGATTCTGCCATCTACTTTACACAAGGCTGAGAAACTCATTGAAGGTTATCCTACTGTAATGTCGAGATATAATTAATTCTTGGAGATAGAATAAAGCAGTTTGGACTGGGTTGAACTGGCAGTCATCATTTGAAGTAAATAGACCTTATTTTTTCCCAACTCTGCCCTCATACAACCATCGCTCAACAGCTATTCATTTAAATTTGTTCGTCTGACCATCTGGAGCTGTCTGATGGCGAGAATGCTCGAGCCATAACAGTCTGAACATTTCCCATCACTCATGAAGTGACTGACATCAGCTCCTGAGAAAAACTCCCCAAACAGACTGTAAAAAGCCGAGAGATCTTTTCTCACTGACTGGAGGTGACGTCAGTAAAAGCCCTCTGAGACAAACTTGTGATTTCTGGCTTTTTATAAATAACACTGACTTGATTTGTCAGTTCACTTCTGTTCCTCTCACACAGCAACTGCAGCTGCAGCTCTTAAAATTAATGAAGTCAGTCTGATTTACAGCAGACGTGCCAATTAGCAAGCACTGACAATGATCCTGACTCGTCAATTGTTGGTGCTCGTTAACTTGCATAAATCAGAGTATTTAAGTAACTGTATCATGCATCGAGAGCTCTGAGAAGAGTCCCTTGAGAAACAAACGTCACTATTGTGCAGCAACAAATATAGTTGACAGTTGTTATTTTTAGACCTTTTTATATTGTAGCCTACCTAAATGTGGAAATGTCTATGTATAGGACAATAACTGCGATTAACAATATTTTTGTGATAATCATGAAAATATGCTTTAAACTCTCAATTGCAGTCAATTTGCTGGAGATCGCAGCTCCCCTCTGGCCTGAGATAGCAGAGCTATACTTTAATTTACTGGTGACCAAAACAGCAAAAATTAAAGCAAAATCGTATGTTATCCCATCCCTCATTACCATGGGCCATTCACTTATCAGTTTCTTCTGTATTCTACTTTACAATTTAAATTCCAAGCATCTGGTTCACATTAGCCTCGAAATTGAAGATGTTGAGATTTGCTGAAAGCTAAGATTCGGTATCTCTCACGGACGCAATGGACGAAACAATTACTCAAGAAAACTCAGAGAGCAACACTGTCACAGGTTTACAAAGTGAGGAGGGCAGGAAAATATTCACCAAGAGGAAAAGGAATTTGTTTTTACTCTTAAAGAAATGAAATGTCATTTTTTGATTATTAATGTGACTGCCGGCTGAACTCCACACAAAACACATCATTTTATGATCATCTCATACGCTGAAAAAACAACCCTGCATCGCAACATTACTCATTATGTACGACAGTTGTGGGATATAATCGGTCTCATGCAAACGGATATCAACATAAACAAAGTCGGTCTCCATCTACGGGAAACATTTCCTGACATTGTTATCTATTCATCCGTCTTTGTCCTTCACACCCGGCCTCGTACTTTTATCATCGTCTTTTCCTCCTCCTCCTCCTCCTTCTACTCATTTATTCCCTCTGACATACCCATAATGTGCCTTCAATTTCCTCTTTCACCCTTCACCCACCCGTGCACCCACCCATCCATCCATCCATGCAGCTCAGCCTTACTCATCTACCTCCTCTTCATCACTCACCCAGCCTCATGCTTCCCTATCACTGAAGTCAAGTTCATTAAAACATCAGAGGTTTAAGTAATAACACACACACAAAAAAAATTAAATGGCTTGTGCTCTCAAATTCAAAACAACTCATCATCCCTTCTTTCTTGTTTCCCTTGTGTACTGCTTCCTCCCTTTCTCTCGTCTCCACCCCCCCTCCATCCATGCGTGCCATCAGAGCGTACTTCATCATGTCGAAGCACAGAGGTTGAAAGCTAATTAACGAGGCTCATGCTCGATACGTGCTCGGCTCAGCCATGATTTTCATGTCATGCGAGCCGCCGGCCCCTGGAGTTGGACGGCAGGATGGGGAGGAAGCGCAGACTGCAGTCATCAGCCTTTCTACTCATCTTTCTCATCTTCATCTACTGCACCTCGTCATCTTCTGTCACCTCCATCTGTCCTTCTTGTCCTGAACTCTTCCCTCTGCTGCTTTCCATGAACCTGTAGAAACACCGGATGAATTTAACCACCTGTTTTTTGGTCATTTTGAGGCATAAAAAATTCTTTTAGACATCAGTTTATACAAATGTTAGCAGTAGTTACGTACTGTATATTATGTGTGGATGTATTTCTATGCCTTAACAGCTGCATATTTATTTCTTTATATTTTTCTTTTATCATATTAGTCCCTCTGGTGTGTTTGTATTCATAAGTTGCATGCACAAGCTTGTTAACTGATGGATATGTGCCATTGAAAAAAACTTTCTTCAAATCGTTTTGCTCATAATTCTTGAGTTACAGCCATGACCTTTGACTTTCGACCACAAAAATATAATCAGTTCATCCTTGAGTCGAACAGAATGTTTGTACTAAATCTGAAGAAATTCCCACGGCCACAAGGCAGCCAAAGACCAGAAGACCCAGGGAAGAGGTCCAAAATGAAACTGGAACCGAGGTAAAAAGACAAAACACTGAGAACAGGAACAGAGGCATAAAGAAACAAAGACTGAACACACAAGGAAGGTCAAGGTGATTGGGAACAGGTGAAACTAATTGGGAGGTGGGGCAGGAAGTAACAGACACACAAGGTAAGTAATTACAAAATAAATCAGGAAGTAACAGAATCTGGGTCTTGACAGAAGAGACAGTAAAGACATATCTTATTTTTCTATTGTCATTTGTCCCTAATTCTTGACCAAACAACTCTCAAGACAAACAAGTCGAAGAACTTACAGTAAAGCCAAAAAGGTTTGGGCTGCCCACTCACCCCCCACTGATGATTTACTCTCCCTCATGTGTTTGTATATCTTTGAGTGTCAAACAGAGTGCACTTTTCGTATACAGTGACTTCAAGCTGAACCCGGCTGGATCCTCCAGTCCTGTTAATAATGTAGGACGAGGGGAAATTTGCAAGTTGAAATGGAATGTAAATGTGTAAAATATTCATGATAAAACAATATTATGAATGTAAAAACCAAACAAGACTGTGGAGTGAGAATAATCATGTGCCAACGGACGGATGACGGCACGTGTTTGGGTATGACTCCATGCATAAACCCATGTTTCTCCATATGGCTGAGGCTAAAAAGGTGTCCACCAGCGATTGAACAGCTGCACTGTCCTTGTTAATGGCCGACAGTGTCTCCCTGTGATTCAGAATCGGCTGGAAGGCCAACATATGCTGGAGCAACTGCAGCATGAAAGTCAGTCATTTATTTGTTTCATTTAAGCAACTTCAGCTTTGTCCTCGGGCTTCACAAACATTCGGAAATGCACTCGTTTCGCCTTCGTCTCAGAGTCCAGGTCGACCCTGAACACATCTCATTAATAGTTCCACTTCTTCCTGACATTCAGCCTTTTCCCTGTCGAAGAAGCAGCTGACTCATGCGACCATCTGTCCATCTATCCAGTCTAACTTCCATCACCCTACAGGAGGAAGGAATTATTGATGGTGCTTTTGGCTCGTGGCTACGTCCAAAATCAGATGACTAACTGCTGATGCCGACAGACTAACTGTGAAATTACAGAGAGGGGAAGTGACAGCGAGTGTTTGTTTAGGATGCAGATACAAAAAATCACCACCAAGCAACTTTAGTGGAACAAAAATATTTGAGTGACTCATGTACGACCTTCTACACTGTACATGAACAGAGGAAGGGATTCATAAGCACTGCCAAGTCTTAGTCTCTACCACGATGTTACATCAGCAGTTATATGTGATTTTATAGTGGTTTTGTAGTCCAACCTGGAGGTTAGCATCACCCTGGTTCCCTTAACAAAAAGCCAATGGGATTTTTCCATTGGGTTTTGGATTATTACAGGAAATAAACTCAATCAACAGAAACATCTCCACCACTAAGCTTCCAACCAGTCATTTCATTTAGCTCTGAGCTCTTCTACAAAAGCCTTTCTTCTTAGAAAGTTAGTGAGAGTTTGAAAGAGCGTGAGTAGAAACACAACGAGGCTGTAAAGGTGGACTGGTGAGTAGATGGGTTTTCATGTTAACGTCCCCGACAACCTCTGTAGTCTCATTTAGACACTCGTTAGCAACCGCCTTTTTTATGCGATACTTCGTAAATATTGCACGTAAAAATACATTATGGCAACACGACTACTGACGTATCAGTGTGTATAATATTATTTTAGTTGAGGGTGACAATTTTTTTTTTTACTCTCCATTTATTTTAGCAACACTTTATGAATATTTACTTCTTCCACCACTGCCCCTTCCTCCAGTTATTGTAACCGAACTAATGGAGGAACCAAATGCCACACAATGTTGTAATTTACCCTTCAGTTTTCAGCCTCTTTGTTCTCTCTCACTTTCCTGGCACAGTCCACAGCACCAGTGTCCAAGATTTCTTTGTTTTGCTTTGCCAGTGCTCACATCCTTTTATTTATTCCCTAAACAAAGTGGCAGGGGCTCGGAGATGCTGTTAAAGTGACGGATTGGAGATTTAAAGCCTCTGTAATGATCTCTAGTGGTGAGGATTATATAAGGAGAGTGTGCCGTGTAGATGGACGATGGATGTCTCTGGGTTTGTGCATGTGTGGAGGAGGAAGAGGAGGAGGGTAAATGGGTGGATGCATGTGTACAAGTGTGCATGCTAGCTTGTATATGTGTGGTTGTCAGCGTAAGTCACCCTGCCCTGTCTCTGTGAAAGCACTTAGCAGACACAGTCCAGTGGTCCTGTAAAGAGCTCCTGTCTAATGTCCGGTGTCCCTCTGTTCCTGGGCATTATGTACAGAAACACTGGAACCTCATTTATAAAACACGCTCTCAGACGTTATCCTGGATGTCAGCTTGCAATCATCTCAACCACTGCGACGATGAAAATAAAATAAGGCGTCGAGCTGTCAAAGAGGACGGAGACAGAATTTATTTTTAGCTTCTGAAAGGTGATTAAATTTGGAAAGGAAAAACAAGATTAGAGCTCTCTGGAAATACAAATTCTTCTCTGGTGACAGTGTGGGAGGAAAAGCGATCAAAGGGCCTTTTGTTAATTTAGCTGTAATTTAAGTTAGCTCTGTACTTAAAAGCACCCTCACATTAAGGATTTCTCTTTAATTAAATCATAACCTCGGGACTGATTTAGACTCTAAGCATGAAATAGAACATTTTGTCAATGAAGCCCAGTGTAACCCACTGGAGGGGAGAAATGGTCCGATGTAAAGTCTGAGCTGCAGTGACGTCTTGGTCATAACAACAGACTGACTCCCTCAGAGGTGATCAATAATTTATAAAGATACTTTAAAGTAGTTTAAGGAGTTGTTTTTGCATCAGTTGCACCATCATAATTGGCAGTAACGTCATATATATATTGTTTAAAATCAGTACAGTGTAAATCCTCTTTAAATAAGATCATAAATCAGAGGAATTCATTCATATTCATGACTTGAACAGCATGTAGTGTAAATGCCTGGTGGAGACATTTAGAATCAGGCTGCTTTAAAGGGCATGTCAGGTTGAATATGCCATATTTGTGCAATGCATCACAACCTGCCATTTGAAGTTCATATAACACCATGAAGGTCACATAAGAGGATTTAATAAGATAAGCGGGCAAAATGCTTATACGTTCACATACAATGTAAAGGCTGTGATATTCTCTTTAAGTCCATCTACATATTGAAAATGTGAGACAATAAATATACAGTCACGAGGCGTCCATGTGACGACAGACGGTACAATATCTGTGCGGGTTTATACACTGTTTAAAAAGTGTCATGGGACCTTGGCACGTTGTTCTGTTTATATTCAGGTTCCTGGTCCTGGTGATGAACAGGTTGTGTATCATCATCCGATCTTTACGACTGTTTGTGGAAGTTATTTCACCAGAAATTATTACGTTTTGCCACAAACTTCCTTCAGTTTATTCTTTGGACTCTGACAGATTCTTTGCCATCACATCCTCTGCACATAATAAAGTGTTAGTAACTGTCTTACATGTTTTCCTGTGCATGACGTCATATCAACATTACTGTGTATACATGATATAAAAAACCACTGTGGAGATGGCTTTGTTAATGTTTCAGATGCCGTGGTGTTGGTCTTTCTTTCCAGTCAGCCACAACATTAAAACCACTGACAGATTAAATGAATAACATGGTGGAAATATAATAATATAAAGAGGATGGTCTACATGAAAAGTGCCTTGAGATAACATCTGTGAATAAAATTGATTTGGCCTTACTACCAGACTCCACTGACAAAAAGAGGAATTTTACTGAGCAGGAAAACAGGAGCTGCTGGAATACCACTGCCTCCATCTGTTAGTTTGCTTGAGTTACTGTGTGACTTTCAATGCTGGAAGAAGTAATCAGATACTTCAGATAAGTAAAAGTACCACACAACAACACAAACAAACTAACATACAGAGGCTGTTTTCCTGTCAGGTAAAATTTCTCTTTTTGTCAATGGAGTCTGGTACTGATATGTACACTCATAAAAACGTGAAAATAAGGCCCAGGTTAAAAAAGTTAGCCTTCAGCTGTTAGCTGGGTGACATGTGAGGTATATATCAGGGCTAGGATTACTGTGTGATCTCATGTAACAGTATATGTTACGTCGATTGCGTGTTTCAGTATGAATAAGTGACAGGGATTGTGGCTCAGTGGTGCTTGAGGATCGAGCCAGACACCGACTGGACGCCGTGCCAGTTGACCTGACTATGCATGTGTGTGTTTCTTTGTGTGTGCACGTGCTGGTAATGTGTGTGTGTGTTTGTGCGCTGGCGGTCAAGGAGGGCGCCTGGGAGGACTGGTGTTTGATTGGCGCGTGCCGCCGAGATCTGCTCCTTCCTGTTAGCGTACGCATCACTTCCTCTCACCCTGCCCAGAGCTACTGCCTCGCCGTCTCACAATCACTCTGACACGATTCTCTCTCTCCTCCTTATTTTTTTCCTTCCTCCTCTTCTTCCTCTCTCTCTTCTCCTATCCTCTCGTGACTTACTGTCCTTTCTTTTACTCTTCACTCTTTATTTTATCGCCTTTTTCTTTCCATTTTAGCTCCACTGTCATATTGTTCTCTCTCCATTTGTCTCTCTCTGCTCTCCCTCAGAAGACCACTTTTGTTTTAACAACTTGACAGCCAGTTCATCATCCTCAATGAAGCATCTCTTTGGCCTCCCGCTCCCTCAACTCCTCCAGCTTCTCCCTCCCTAACCTTCCCCCTCTTTCCATATCTGCTCTGTATTCAATCCTAAAGCAGCCTCCCCCTCTTCCTCCCCTTCCTCCCCTTCCTCCTCCTCAGCTGCTCTCCCTGAAGACAGAGCAGAGGCAGCCAGGCAGAACAGCCAGCATGTTCCCATGTTCTCTTACTCCAGCTCTGCGGCTGCAGCATCCCTCTTAATCCTCTCCGTTTCTCTCTCCATCACCCCCACCACCCCCCTTTTTTTCCTCCCCCATACTCCATTTTCCTCGCACACATTATGTTTTTCGGCATTTAACTTCCCTCTTCATCTTTCCTTCCTTCCTTCCTTCCTTCCTTGCCTCCAAGGCTTTGCATCCTTCTTCTAAAACACCGCCAGAGGCCCTTATCATCTCTCACCCCAAGCCTTCCTCTCTACTCTCATTTCCTCCCCCCTCCTCACCCTCAGTTTCTACCATTAACAGTATGCTTCCTCCCCCTTACTCCTCTCCCTCAGTGTCAAACCGACTCTCCTCCTCCTTTCCCCACAGCGCAGTCTTTTATTTACTCCTTGATTCTCATCATCTCCTCCCTCCCTTTCTCGTGCAGTTTTTATCAGTGTCACGTACGGGTTCGTGTTTTATGGTAATGACTTCCTAGCCTCCTTCGCTTTGCCCACGGCCCTGTCACATCACGTAGACCGGCACTTTGAGGGGCAGTGGCTCAGTTTTTAAAGAAAAAAAAAGAGAGAAAACGCATTTATTTAAATAAAAACATTTATCGGAGTTAGAGGTTCTGTGTTGTTTTTACTGACACCTGTGGCCGTTAAGTGAACTGCAGTTATTACCCTGTTGCTCATCCTGCATCAACCAGCATCACGTTGATAGATGAGATTATAAATAATGCCATAGAAATATGGAAACATAGTGACTATACCAGGACTCAATCAAAAAGTTGAGTGTGGAATCGGTGGTCGCCATCTTGGCTTTGTAGCAGAAGAGGAGGGACCACCAACGTACTTTCAAACTTGAAAAATGGTGGTAAAAGAAGGCAGGAGGACATGTCGTTGCTGCCAATAGCGGCACAGAGATGTTGTATTTCTGTTGTATTTCTGTAGTCCAGCCCGGAAGTTAGCATCAGCCTGGTTCCCTCCACAAAAAGCCAATTGGTTTTTTTCATTGTGTTTTGTATCATTAATGAAAATAAACTGATGCAGCTAAAGTTTCTGATAAGTACGACTCACCAACTTTTTCCACAGGATTCAGTCCTGTGTACCTTGGTCTTCATCAGCAGGTGGAGTTTGCTCACAAAGAAGAAAGAAAAAGAAGAAATAAGAGGGAAAAGTGTGGCACTTCCCTCCCAACTGGAAGAAATAAAAACAAAGATTTTATTACATTATTATTATCAAGCAACAACAATTGCATCTACAGTGATTCTGGTAGTAATTGTTGTTTTAAGTATTACTCAATGTTTAGTCCAGAGCTGCAGTTCCGCCCTTATAACCTGTGTATTTCTGATGTACAGCCCTGTGATGCACGAATCACCTGCTTCATGAAAGAACCTGTCTGATAGCACTATGGGTAGGATTCCTACAGAGACAGAGCTTTTTATTATAGAGTAAGATCCTTTTTGTTTAACCAGAAAAAAATTTTGTCCTTATCAATCATTTACACCGAAAAACACAGAAAAATTAGGCCCAGGTTCAAAAATCTCAGAGTTATCCTTTAACCTTCAAGAAATCTGTATCATAAGAGACACATTTGTTGAACAACGGCCAAAACAATACACTTATGCTACAACAGACTGTACTTGTCTTTTCTTCGATCTGTTCACATCTTCCCATGGGAAATCCACTCATGGTATGCTTTTAGCATTCACGCTGCAGTGTTCTCACCTCTGAGCTTATGGAAATTCTCAAAAAAAAAAAAGTCATTGTATGGATGAAACCCCCTGAGCCGTGAACGGAGGTCTAACAGCTGCAGCGGTGTATTGATCCCGATGGGACAATGGTGGTTTTTAGGTAATGGTGCTGGTGTTAGAGATGATAGTGGTGGTAATGGATATGATGATGATGAGAGGTGGGGGGAGGACGGGGGGTGAGGATGGGTGAGGATGGTGGTCGTGCAGCAGTAATGACAATGCTATAGATGATGGCTTTGGAGAGAAAGATGATGATTGCAACGGAAGTGAAGGTGATGGTAATGTTACAGGATGAGTGGACGATGATGATGATGATGATGATTTCTGTGTGTGTGTGTGTGTGTGTGTGTGTTTCAGGAAGTGACGCTGAGCAGCCAGCCATCTGTCGGCAGATTAATCCTGGCTGTGCTTAGAGATATTACCGGCTGGCTTATCACTGTGGCAACAAGCTTTCAATCCCAGTCCAGCACAGCCACCATGTGACCTTGCCGAGGAAGGTGGGTGGGGGTGGAGGTGGGGGGCACACACACACACACACACACACACACACACACAACATGCACAAACCATATCACAAAAAGGTTTAGTTATATGAAGCGTACTCTGCATTTTGTTCGCTCGGACTCTGCTGTGTTTGCATCAACATTTAACATGAGGCGGGTTTAAGAGAAAATATCACACACACACACACACACACACACATACACACACACACACACACATGCTTCCTCCTCTCATCACTGCCATGGTCTAAAGGTTTTAATCCTGCTGAAAGGTTTCAGTGTCACCTATTGGGTTCAGAAATGTCATTACACCAACCAGCTGGGCTGCACACAGCTCTCTGCAAATATGGTTTCCAGTCTGCTATATATAGACCTGTATCAATACGAACTGTTGCCACCTTTGTTCGCTTTCCTCCACACTGCTTTTAAATCATTTTAATATTTCCTAAATCCCATCACTCCCACGTGGATCAAATAACAAATACCCACCCGCTCACGTTTTCCCCACACATGCCTACTGGTCATAAAATCAGCGAGCACGGAGGCCAGTTCAGGCCTGATGTAACATTCAAGGTTTTATTCAGTCTTTACATACAGTACACCAGTCAGAAATATACAGTGAACCTTCGGCGAAGGTCCGGCAGGTACACCATAAAATCTGCAGTCCGGAAAAACAAACGACAGATTTTCAGATGAAGGTTACAAAGCGTGAGTGTGTAGTTCCTGTTTTCAGTCCGTGTTTTTACATCTGTACAGATGTTACAGATAACTGAATTAGTTCCTCGGGCTAAGGTTGTTGATTTTTTTCCCCTTTTCTGATCCCTTAAATATTGATCACTGCTACAGGACGCCAAATATTGGCTAAACTTGACAAAGCTCCTCCTGCCGCCGCCGCTGCTCAAGGGTGGTCTGGAAAAGACTCGAGCTCTGTTCATCCCTTTTTCCAATTCAGTCCCTATAAATGAACAATCTGGAGTTTAGTGAATTTTAGAGTCAGAGACTGAAGCTATCTCAGGTCATAATCGCACATCCGCAACCCCGAGAGTTGGGGAACAGGACGGGGGGGATGGGAGGGTTCAAATCCGGATGGCCGTTTAAACTCCACTCCGCCTGGATCTGCCACTCAGCGTAATTAGATGAAGTAATCACGACTGATATCATGACAGATTAGCAAGAGGTCGGGAGGTCCTTCCCTGCACCCTGAAACAGTCGAAATAATGATAATAATAATAATAATCCAGCTGCTGGGACGGCAGAGGAGGGAGGAGGGAGCGTTTTACTTCAGTGTAAAATGAAAATTGAAGCTGAACATCTGGATAAAAGGAGCTTTATATGTCTTACATTTTCTCATTCGGTTAAACACAGTAAAAAGCTTTTTCATTTGGAACGAGAAGTCTAATTTTCAATTTAAATGCTAAAATTTAAATCATCTAATTGACCACATATGAATGTGATTAATCTTGGCCTGTTGTACTCTTTCAAAGTAGAGCGCCAAGTCTCTTCTTTCTCTTCTTTAAAAATATGGCTTTTTAATTTGTAATATCTAAGGAGCCCTTGGACGCATCGTATGAACGGGGCGTTTCCTAAACTTCCTCTAACCAGCCCTTAGGATTGGCTACATCACGTGATTACTAAGTTAATCTAAGGTCCTCGTGGCGGCAGTATAAAGAGAAATGTAGTTAATCAATGAATGAAACAGCTGTTGCCTTCCTGAGGAATCAAATCGTTTGCTACTGGACTTGAGTGTAAAGTTTGCGGAGTGACGATGATGTTTGTTAGTAACAGTCAAGAGTTAACGGTTTGATTTTTTAAGGTGGTCTGCTTTGCTACCTGACCTGTGGTGTGTGGCGTCGTCGTGAGCTGGAGACGAGGGAATGTATCTGAACTGATGTGTTTGGTCAAACCTTGATAGCACCAACGGGTAAAATAAATCAGGCTTGAGGGCAGTTTTCCTGGGGGTGGGCTTTACAGCACAAGGTTAGATGGTAAATGAAAAGCATGCTGACATGTTGTAACGCCATTTCTATAAAAGTGCTGCTGACGTAGAAACAGCGTTTTTACTAGAAAAGATTGGTGTATAAGATCAGCATTATTGTCCTGAGTCAGCAGTCGGTGTACTGTACCCCCAATACGTTGTCTCTCTCTCTTAGATAAGAGCTTTGCAGAGGATTAATTGTATTTACACACTAAAAAGCTGTAAATGTTAATTTGACGTTGTGCTGGGGATTAAACCCTGGAATGTTCTGGTGTCTGACATCTCATGGTACCCTGTGTTTTCACTGATTTATAGATCAAAACTCTCTTATAAAGACATATATATTCATGTGCAAATTTCCTTTAAAGTAGAGGATGTATTGTATGTGGTGTTTTTTTAATTTTTTTTTAAATCTGAGACTGATAAGCTGTAATAGGTAGTTTAAACATCACTGAGTTGGTATTGTCTGTCTGGCTCTGTATCGTCTGAAGAACTGGGTTATTAATATACACACTTTGCATCAAGACGTAATAGCTTTGCTCCATAGTTTGGACTAAAAAAAGTCTTTCTTTCTTTAAAGATTCTGTTGAAGAAAACATAGAAACATGCTTATTCTAGCAGTTACACATGCAGTTAGTTTAAAAAATCTTTGAAAATTAATTAAATTTTGTATATCACTTTGGCAAGGGAGGAAATATAACGTATTTTTCTGCTAGTCTTATATTTGAACACTCTACCCTTGATTTTTACACATTGAAAAAAAAACCTTTTTGTTCCTTTACATAGAAAAAACATCTTTCTTTTTTTTTTGATATGTCACTGCACAAAAAGAGCAACAGACAACAAAATTAATCCACAAGTCAAAAAAGATAAGCAAATGAGAAAAAAAAACAAGTTGCATAATTCATTTCACATTGACAAATAGAAAAGTAGACGACAGTGGAGAGTAGTGGACTGTTGGAATATCTAGGGACTTTGGGAGGCCGTGTACCCACTGACTGAAGTCGTGAGTCACTAATCAATGCTGGATGAATGTAAACCAAAGAAAACCAGGACACATTTATGGTCCCCGAGCTCTTTGTTTATGTTTCGGGCCTGAATGAAACCAGACATAATGACAGAGTCCAAGAGGAGTAAAGTGTACTCAAACTGTCCCCACATTCAGATTTGTTTGTTTTTCCTAGAACTGATGTACAGTGGGAACGAGTGTACGTACTATTCACTAAAAATAGAGCTCACAGCGTTGACCTGTGCTCCGTGGAGATTAGATCAATGCTGTGCTGTGCAGGGACTCTCCAGCAGGAGAGTACAGGACATCGGCTTGGCCTTTAAGCTCAAGGTCAGCGTTTAAGCCCTCGCTAGAGGCACAAGCTCTCACAGTAACTGAGGAAAGCCAAGACTCAGCCTCTATTATTAGGCATTCTGGCATGCCCTGTCAGTGTCTTTGTCCTTCCTAGTGCATACAGTAGACTGCACCGATCCCACTGAGCCCCATAGAGATCCTCAGAGGAGTCTAAATCTGGGGATAATCACCTGTAAGAATCACTGAGATTATGTCACAGGGACTGAATGGAGAAACAGAGAGTTGAGGGGGATTTCTGAGGCTACATCAGCTGTTGCTCAGAGACATAATATAGCTCTGGCTAATGTGTTTATGATGCTTAGGGTATTACTCACTGTCATGTCAATTTATATTCAGAGCAGGTGGTTGTGAAGATTTTACATTTAGCTGTAAATCTTTAGTATACGGAAAAAGACGGGTGCCACATGTGGAAAATATACTGGGAGAGAATTATCATTAATTATTATTTTTTAGAATTCTGACTTTGATCTCAGAATTCTGACCCGTTTCTTAGAAATCTGACTTTGATCTTAGAATCCTCTGAAAAAAAGTCATAGCATTCTAACTCCTTTTTTTATATATATATAATTCTGACTTTGATCTTCTGCGGGAAAACCCCACAACTGAGAATTCTTACTCTTTTTGTTTAGAATTCTGACTTTGATCTCAGAATTCTAAGTGAAAAAAGGCAGAATTGAGTTCTGACTTTTTTTTTCGTCAGAATTCTGTGCTCAAAGTAAAAAAACAAACAAAAAATATTTTTCACATGTCCCTAATCCTCTTGCGTTTGAGTAAAAACTGCACTTTAAACAATGACAATAATCTGCTGCTGAACCTTATTTGATTTAACATCCCTCTTTGTGTGGCCGGTACTGATGCAAGGTGTTTACCTTTTTTTGCTTTATTTGCCATGAGCATCGTGAACTGGGAGTTGTCCAAAGGCATTGTGGGAAATGTAGGAAATCACCAGCTGAAGCTAAAAAAAAAAAAGATAAGGCAAGTTGAAGGAAAGTGGATAAGAACAAAAATTAAATTAGAAATCTTTTTATACAAAGGTGTTCTTTAGCATTTTTAACATTTAACCCTGCAGTCTACTGACAGAAGATGAAGTACTGTAGCGTCATTAAGATAAGTTGTGAGAGACTAGCATTAGTGCATGGGTGACCCCTGTAAGAATCAAACCCCTAAACGTGGCAGTGTTAAGCTACAGCAGTGTTGAGCTACATAAGGCCATTCAGTTTGCAGTGGTAGATGAGATTCTCTTGGCCACAGCTAAAGCACAGAACACTGATCTGCTACAGTATTTTTACACCAGGTTTGCTCAATGATTTTAACAGAGAAAATCAGAGTTTGTGTAGCTGTTTTGTGCTTGTCTCTGTCACTCAAGCCTCCTCCACAACAGGACAATTGCATGCTGGCCTAATGTGTTTCTGTGTGTGTCCATGTCATGTTAAATAATCTAATTTCCTGAACACAGTCCACTGAACTGTCCCTATATGTGGTTTCACAGGCTCGCAGTGTGATAGTTCCCTTTTTTTAGTGTGTCCACGAACACAGCCTTTATCCCAATGAGAGTTCCTTCAGTCTGCCACTCTCCCATTCGTCTGCATTATTCAAGGTGCATCACTCTCGATCATCATTATCTTTTTCTATGTCTTTCATGTCATTCTTTTACTTTTCTCTTACAAGGCATGCATGCTGAAATCCAGTCAGGAAAGAAATGCAAAAAATTGAAAACCACTGAGATTCAAAAACACGACTGTCCCTAGAGAGTTACTACTCATTGGTTACACAGCTTCATCAAGAAACATCGCTTCGTGTAAACATGCCTTTTTCAAATGGCTCACAGGCCTTAACTGCCTGAAGCTGTGCAGCTGATTTTAAATCTCTGTAGGAAAACACATGCAGATGTTTATCAGCTGCATTGTTCTGCATGTTGCATGCAGTTAAAGCAACGTTATGTAACTATTTTACCTTAAAATAACACAGACTTGTAATAGGGACAATGAGCACCTGTTCGATCTTCCTCTAACTGAGTGATAGTCAGCGGCTTAAACTGCTGGAATCAGGCCCAGCAAGTTCAAGAGTAATGCTGAACTGTAGATCAGTTAAAAAGACAGAAAAGTCATTAAAAAGCAGTGTTCATCTCTGATATCCAGCAAGGAAGCTTTGAAAATATCAAGAATTTTGAATGGAGTTTGGTGTGTTTGTTACAGCGACAGTACTTCCTGCTCCACAAGCAGGGGATCGTGGGTAATATGCACCATTTTGAAAATGATAGGCTGTGTTTTCTGTGCATGAAAACCTTTTAACCAGTCAGACTCAGAGCCCAACAGAATTATTTACTCCTCTCAAGTTGCAGAGGGCACTCCTGCTCAGCAAAAAGTTACATAATGTTACTTTAAGTAACAACTGCAATCACATTTTCCAAATTTGTCGCAAGTGAAAAAAGAAAAATCAGCTGCATAGCCTCAAAACATTTCAAAAGAAAGCTCACTACTCGTCCCTTCCCACCCCATACATGTCATTATCAGTTCCATCAGTGAGAAATGCTTTAAACTAAACAAAAAAAAGAAAAAAGAAAAAGAAAAAAAAGACAGACAGTTTATACATTTGAAAAAACAGCAACATGATGCCCCGACCAACCCGCCCCGCAAAGATAAATAAATCTATTTGGATATATTCTAAATGGATAAATAATATTACCATGTTATACTCTATGTAACTCAAGGATGGCACCATCGCTTTCTCAAAAAAACAAAAAACAAACAAACAAAAAAAAAAAACGGTGATATATTTTATAAAATTTGTTTAAAGTTGTAATAAAGTGATCGGTCCCCCCTTCCCATGAACTCCCGTTCTCTTCCTCCTTTTCTTTCCATCCCTCCTTTGTCTCTCAGCACCACAGGAATGCTGGAAGGAAAGGAGGGAAGTTTGGTTTGTGCTTCGGGAGAGACTGACGTTTATCGCGCTGTTTGTTCATTTGTTCGTTAGTTCCTCTCCAAGGTTTACGTGGCGGGAGAGCAGCGAGGGTCATTACTGTCATCCGAAGGAGTCTTATATAGCTGCCAACCGTCGAGCAGAAAGAGAGAGCGAGAGATGGAAGGGAGAGGAAAGAAAAAAAAGTTGTTTATGGTACTCGCTGTGTTTGTGTTAAAATCCTCTTTTGCCAAGAGACAAAACATAAACATCGTCAGTCTTTTTCTCTCGGTTTTGGCTTGTGACAATGTTCCAGCAGAGGCGAGGCTGACACTGATCAGAGGCAGCTCTGGTCTTGCTGGTCTGGTCTTGGCTTCGGTCTAACCTCGAGTTCCTCTTCTCTCTCCCTCCTCAGTTGTTTCTGTTTTCCCAGAGTGCGACACCTTCCCTTCGACTCGCAAACGTTGTCCTCCAGAGTCCATCACGGCTTTGACAGTTCTTCCGTTCTTTTGTTTTCACCGAGGCTGACACAGTCCAGAAGAAAAGCACCATGGGATGCATCAAACGCCAGCTGTCTCTGTCTTCCAACAGAACTACAAAACAGCCTCTCATCTCTTCTCATCTCTAGTCTTGCCCTCTTCAGCCCCTCGAGGAACTAATTCCTCCCATTAAAGGAAACGAGGGGCGGAGAAGTAATTAGTTAAAAAAGACAAAAGTATAAAATGGCAGTTGGATTATCTCCCCGTTGAGAACAAAATGTTTTTGCATTAGAGAACTTTTTGTCCTCCTTTCATGCTTTTTTAAATTATTCTTCTACTCTCCAGTGACTTACAAAGTCATAGAGTCTGGAGGAGGTTCGGTCTTTATACATTCTGTTTCATCCCAACATCGCAGAGGAGCAGCCATCTTGCTTTACCCTCCACACCATCCATCCAACAAACATAATTAATTCATTCTTTCTCTTGCACATTCATCCCACTCCTCCCCTCTTTGTTTCTTCTTCTTCTTCGTGGTCAGACGTAGGCTGACTCGCTGGACTGCGTGCGCCCCAGGTTGGGCGGCTGGGACAGGTGCGCCATGTCCTTCTTCCTGATCTCACAGATGGACTTCCTGCGGGCCTGGACGCCCCGGATGGCGGCCTTGATCTTGCGCCAGCCCAGGTGGTTGAGCTCGGCCAGGTTGAGCACCACGCAGATGCCGCTCACGGCGAACATGAACACCAGGAACACCGTCTTTTCCGTCGGCCGGGACACGTAGCACTCCACCTCCTTGAGACACGGGTACCGGTCGCATTCGAAGATCCCCGGCACGCTGAAGCCGTACAGGAAGTACTGGCCCGCCAAGAACCCGATCTCCAGCGCGTTCCTGAACACCACCTGGATGATGTAGAAGCGGGAGATCCCTTCTTGTCGGCGAACCTTCGAGCTCTTCCCGTGGGTGAGGCCTCGCGGGGCGTTGGGGATCTCCTTCACCTCCAGGCAGTCGGGTTCCTCCTTCCCTCCACCGCCATCGCCGCCATGCTGAACTAGAATACCGTTAATGTTGCGAAGCTTTCGCGCCCCGTCCCTTCCCCCGTAGTCCCTCTCCATTATGGGATAGAGGAAAGAGTAGCGCCGGTCTCTCTGCTTGGCCGACTGGTGTACAGAGTAGGTGATGAAGCAGAGGCTGGGCGTGCACACCAGGATGATCTGGAAGACCCAGTAGCGGATGTGGGAGATGGGGAAAGGCCTTGTCGTAGCAGGCCTGGTTGCAGCCGGGCTGCAGGGTGTTACAGATGAACATGGTCTGCTCGTCCTCGTACACTGTCTCCCCGACGATGGCCACGATCAGGATACGGAAGATCACCACTACTGTCAGCAGGATCCTAATGGAGAAAGAGAAAGAGATAAATGGGGTTAATACAGTTGGAGACGTGCAGTAATTTAGTGCATTAGAAAGGATGTGATGTCCTGAGATGTCCTTCCCAGCAGAGGCTCGACAAATGTGCTGAGTATTCAAGGAGAGAAGAAGAATAGTAGAGATAAAGAGACGGTAAAGGAGGAATGTAAATGTACAGAACGAAGGTTTTCATCAGTGTTGAAATGGATAAAGATGGTCAAAAATTGCCCCACTAATGACCGAGCTAACGAGCTTGTTTCCTCAGAGTTAACGTTAAATGACAGCAAGCTTCTTCAGTATCTCTTTATGGACTTAAGTGATATACAGTACAATACTAAGAACATGTGTGCTTGTTTTTGCCACTGACAGGTTCAGATTGTTATTATAAGTGTCTGACAACATTATGGAAAGGATTCCTACAGAGACAAACCTTTTTATTAAAGAGTAAGATCCTTTTTTAACCAGAAACATCTCTATATATCAGTACCAGACTCCATTGACAAAAAGAATAATTTTACCGAGCAGAAAATGTGAGTTGCTAAAATACAGCTGCCTCAGTCAGTTAGTTTGTGTTATTTTGTGACTTTCAGCAGTGGAACAAGTATTCAGATCCTCACGGAGGTAAAAAGAACCACACAATAACACAAACAAACAAACAGGTCAAGGCCAGCACCTCCTGTGTTCTGCTCTGTAAAATTCCTCTTTTTGTCAATGGAGTCTGGTATTGATAAAAGGTCTATTTCTATTTAAACAAAAAGGATCTTACTCTTTAATTTAAAAAATAGTGTTGTCAGACACTTAGAACAACAACCTGTGCCTGTCAGCGGCAAAAACAAACACTTTAGTGGACGTCCACTGAGATGGACAATTCCAGATGTAGCAGCTGTTCACAGTTGCCAGGCCTGAGGGCAAGAGAATTAGGAGGGAAATTGAGGAGAAGGGAAGAGTTTGAAATTGAAATCACAGCGGGGAGCTTCAGGAAGGACTTTGAACTCCTTAATCAGAAAGAGAGGAGGAAAAAAAACTGCACTAATGACGGACCACCACTCTACCCGATAAGCACCAGAGAAGAAGAGTAAACACTCAGTTACAGCAGAGTCAGTGCTCGTAACTCACAGCTTGTTATCTTTGACTCGAGATGCAGTATGTGTCCTTGTGTGTGTGTTTTGTGAGGGGTGTTTACAGGTGACGAGAAGTGAGGATGACGCTTTCTCCTCGGTCTAATTTTAGCACCTTCTGCATCATTAGGCCCGAGTTAGCATGGCAACCTCGGTATAGAATCACTTAAAGTTGGGGGCTGTTGATTAATTTCTGCACACGACTGAAAACACCCACGTGCTGCACAATCATACGGAGTAATCGTCTCAGTTGTTGACTTTGTTGTAAACAATACACACACACTTTATCTGCTCTCTGTGCAGGCGTGACGGAGGTTAACCTTGTTTGCAGATTACGTGCTATTTCTGTGCAGGGTGCTGTGAGATCGAGAGATTATTGTTGCTGAAATTGGGCTGACTTGGCGTATCGTAGATGGACTACAGGTTTCTGTCTTTTCCTCACTGTATTCATCCCTCATTTATTTTTCAGATCTGAGAGCAGGCGAGTCGTCTCCGACTAAAACCCGGGGCCTGGACGTCGCTGTTAATCATACATATGAGGGAGTTCTGCATAAGATCAACACTCCCTAATCACGGCCATTTCTATTAATGATAACACCATAAATTATGGTATGATAAATCGCTGTCAGTGCAGTGCCACTCCTGCAGGCCGTCAAAACCTGACCTCATTACATTTATTGTGGATTTATGGGCTTTGTGTGCATAGAAGTCAATACATGATGACATATAAAAATGGCTTTGGGGGGGTTAGTTCAGTACGAGGTGCTTCATTCCTGAGAAAAAGGTCAATGTGCACAAGGCAGGCCATTTAAATTTAAAGATGTAAAGCTCCACAACAGTGCACAGTTAAACGCCTTTAGAAGACTGTAACAGTAAACCATAGGTCAACTTTACATGATCGTGTTGTGTTTGAGTGGTGTTGTAAAGGCACAGGTTAAGTGTGAATAAATGCAGTCACATTGCCAGAAAAAAATCTGCCCAAGACTCCAATACCAGACTCCATTGACAAAAAGAGGAATTTTACCGAGCAGCTGGAATATCGCTGCCTTAATCTGTTAGTTTGTGTTATTGTGTGGTATTTTTGCTTATGTAAAGTATATGACTACTTCTTCCACCAGTGAAAGTCACACAATAACACAAACTGACTAACAGATGGAGGCAGTGGTATTACAGCAGCTCTCATGCTCTGCTCGGTAAAATTCCTCTTTCTGTCAATGGAGTCTGGTAGTGATATGTAGAGATGTTTCTGGCTAAACATTGATAAAAAAAATTATGGAGGGGATTCCTACAGAGATAAACATTTTTATTAAAGAGTAAGATCCTTTTTGTTTAACCAGAAACATCTATATATATCACTACCAGACTCCATTGACAAAAAGAGGAATTTTACTGAGCAGAAAACAGAAGTTGTAGAATACTGCTGCCTCAGTCTGTTTGTTTGTTTTATGTTATTGTGTGACCTTCAGTGGGTGGTTAAAGTATTCAGATCCTTTACATGAGTAAAAGTACCATAAAGTAACACAAACAAACAAACCGATGAAGGTTTGTAACCTAGAAACTCCCCTACTCTGCTCGGTAAAATTGCTGTTTTTGTCAAGGTAGTCTGGTGGCTTTGAACAGAGTGATAAAACGGCTGTTCCTGGTCAAACAAGGAGGATTTTACTGTAGGATATGATATGGTAGTTATGCTAGTTAGTACTTATGTACCTTTTTGTTTAACAGAACAAGAAGAAACGCTGTTATATATAAGTACCAGACTCCATTGACAAAAAGATGACTTTTACCAAGCAGAATATGGGAGCTGCTGGAATACCGCTGCCTAGATCTGTCAGTGTGTTTGTGTTATTGTGTGATACTTTCACTCATTTAAATGATCTGAACACTTCCTCCGCCTCTGAAAGTCACAAAATAACACTAACAAACCAACAGATCGCGGCAGCTGTGTTTGAGCTAAAATTACTGTTTTTGTCAATGGAGTCTGGTATCTGTAAAACGGCAGTAGCCGTCTCTTGAATCTACCTCAGGCCAATCTGCTGTATTCCACAGAGAGATTTATTAAATCAAACTCAATAAGAAGATCTGTTTGTCTGGACATTATTGTCAACCCCAAACTGCACCTCAGACGTTGCCAGATAATCATTAGATGGCATTTGGCTGTGTGTGAAGGGTAATCTACCAATCGCACACAGTGGCTTTGCCAGTCTAGAGTGTGTGTGTGTGTGTGTGGCACAGATGTGGAGTCGAAGGGCAGAGTTAATCCTGACGGCGTGTGCGGCTCGCATGTTACCTTCTCATCAAAATCGACAACCTCAAAAAAATGGTATGGGGAAGGAAGGAAGGAAGGAAGGAAGGAGGGAGGGAAGGAGGGAGGAAATTATAAATGCAAAAAGTGTAAAAAATGAAAATGGTTTTGCCCTTGTAGTGACTCCATTAAGGAGCTTATCGAGCAGAGAATTCACAATACGAGTGCTGCGATAGATGTCTGCACGTGCACACACCAACACACACACACACACATGGGCTGCGTACGCGTGCACGCTCACTCTCAACATCCAGACGGCGAGTGTGTTTTCAACTGTACTGAAAGAAGACATCATCAAATTGCTGTTTAAGATGAACTGGTTCCAGACAGGGATAAAAAGATTATAAAGTCACCCAAAAAATAAATAAATAAAAAGTACCAGTGAGGCTCGGACCACCCCAACCCCTCCTTAAATTAAAACAGAAACCTGCCAGTGATGGGGGAGACGGTGGAGGAGGAGGGGGGAGGTAAGGAAAACCAGCAATGAAGGAAAATCTCATCAGAGAATGAATTATATAATAGCTTCCACACGCAACCCACTGCTGTAATCTGTGGCTGGGCCAAGGGAGGATTCTTGCATTAGGGTTTTTTTTTTTTTTTTTTTGTTAATGCCATCGAATAGCTTTAGATTATCATACCCTGACACAGTATCCCCACCTGTTTTTCTCTCCTCTCTAGAGCATCTATTCTTTTTTTCCTTTCATGTGCACTCCCAAGGCCCCAACCCTCCACCCCTCCACCCCTCCACCCTCGTCAGGGAATAATCTCCAGACTGTAGTTTTCTATGAAGAGCCTTGTTTCTCTGTGAACAGTCACATGAGGCGTTTAAACTGCCGCTGGTGGAAAAGCTTCACGCGACATTTGTGTTTCTCCTGCACCGATTAATTAGCTGATTAGAAAATAAATACAGATAGAATTCCTACAGAGATAGACCTTAATATTAAAGAGTACTTCCTTTTTGTTTCACCAGAAACATTGCTATATATCAATACCAGGCTCCACTGACAAAAAGAGGAATTTTACCGAGCAGGAAAACAAGAGCTGCTGCCTCAGTCTGTTAGTTTGTCAGTGTTATTGTGTGATACTTTTACTTAAATAAAGGATCTGAATATTTCCTCCACCACTGAAAGTTGCACAACAACACAAACAATCTAACAGATCAATGCAAACAACTCCTGTGTTCTGCTCGGTAAAATTCCTCTTTTGTCAATGGAGTCTGGTACTGATATAGAGTGATGTTTCTGATTAAACAAAAGGGATAAAAAATTCTGAACAGGATTTCTACAGAGACGGAACTTTTTATTAAAGAGTAAGATCCAATTTGTTTAACCAGAAACAGTGCTTCATATCTCACTACCAGACTCCATTGACAAAACAGGAATTTTACCAAGCAGAATATGGGAGCTGCTGGAATACCACTGCCTCTACCTGTTGATTCGTTTGTGTTATTGTGTGACTCTCAGTGGTGGAAGACGTATTCAGATCCTTTATTTAAGTAAAAAAAATACCACATAACAGCTCTGACAAACAGACAGATCGAGGCAGCAGCTCCTGTTTTCCTGTTTGGTAAAATTACTGTTTTTGTCAGTGGAGTCTGGTACTGATAAAACGCCTGTTTCTGCTTAAACAAAAAGGAACTTACTCTTTAATAAAAATGTCTATCTCTGTAGGAATCCCATTAATAATGTTGTCAGACACTTGTGAGCCCGTCAGTGGCAAAAACAAGCACTTTTAGTGGACGTCCATTGAGATGGACAACTGCACCATTTGACTACACTGGATACAACCGTTGCTTCTCCGGTTAATTTCATTGATTAATCTAATGAAATGAAACACTGAGTGAGAAATTAATTAAATATGTTGTGTATTTAGGCTTCAAACACACACACAAACACACACACAGCAGACGCATTAGCACATATCCCGACACACTCACACCTTCTGTTCCCAGCAGACACTGTTTGTTGTTCCCTTTGACTAATATGTTGCCACACAGACGGCGGTGATTATGCAAAAACATTACGCCGACATGATTCCAAAAAACGCCTATTTTTCCGACCTCTTTCTGTGCAGCTAACAGAACGAAAATGTGCACAGAGACGTGAGGAAATAATTATAGTTTCTGCATCTGATGTTGCTGCACCAGCGGTCTCCATTATTATTAAACTTCCACAGACACAGTGAAGCTCTCCTGATATTACTGAGGTTCTCCCTCGATGTTAAATGTCAGTCTCCTGTAATGAAACCCTGAACGGTGTTTACATGGTGATTGGAGGGGGGGATGAGCGGAGTAAAAATAGATGTGGAGGTGAGGTGGGAGTTGGACTGAAGCAAGAGAAGAAGAAATGGAAAATGTGGTGATTAAAAAAAAAGAAGAAGAAGAAGAAGAGGAGGAAGAGCAGCTGTGGTTCCTTTACCCAGAAACCCAACACAACCCCCCCTTCCTTACTCCCTCCTTTTCCTCTCATCTCTCCTCCCTCCCTTCATCATTCTCCCCCTGCTAGTTACCACGGCAACAGGCGAGGGGCAGAAAATGAAGGGAGAGCGAGAAATGGGGGGAGAGAGGGAGGTCGACCAAACAACAGCATATTTCTGCTGAGGACGGGAGGAAGCTCCAGGTTTGTGGTTTCAGCTTGATGCTGCTTTAACTTTATGCAAAAAAAAACCCCTGAAGAAAAGTTCAGTGAAACAGCAAATTACGCCAGCGAGGCGAACTAAATTATGCTGCTGTGTCGTTAATTTAGAGAGGGAAAAGTAGAACATCTTGGCCTCTTTTTTTTTTTTAAGAGAGAGAGAAAAGAAACTCTTCTGTTGTTCACATGCCGTCGAGAAGAAACACACACAGAAACTGTTTTAAAATGCGGATACAAAGCTTCAAATTTTAATTCCTGCTGCGAACAAAAAGCTAAAATCAAAGCTAAAAACAAGCCCAATGTCACGGCTGACCTGCTAATCCCACTCACCTTTAGCCTCCATCAATACCTGTCCTCCCTCCTCCTCCTTTTCTACACCACCAGCCCATCCTGTCTCACAGCCCTGGCCCCGGTAATTAGATTGAATTGAGTGACGGGGTCTGGAACTGGACTATAACGTCTCGGTGTGATCACGCGACAAATGCAATTTCATGAAGTGAAGAGTTCACCTCTTTTCTCGGGTCAGCAGACCTAACCGGGCCAGCACAGCACAAAGGAGGAACTGCCGATGTGAGCGAGACGAGCTGTGTAAAAGGATGAAACTCAATACTAATGTTAGCTGAAGTTATGCAGATGAGCAGGACTTAGAAATGGTTTGTTATATTTTAGCTGCTGGCTTTGGTTCAGCTATGCTAAGTGCTAACTAGCATTACTACCTATAACCATTATAACAATCTGAGCCTGTGGATAGAATTCCTACAGAGATACACCTTTTTAATAAAGAATAAAATCTGTTTTCGTCAACTAGAAACATCGCTTATATCAGTTCCAGACTCCATTGAAAAAAACAGTAATTTTACAGAGCAGAACACGGCAGTTGCTGGCCTTGATTTGTTAGTTAATTTGTGTTACTGTGTGGTATTTCCACTTATGTAAAGGATATGAATACTTCTTTCACCAATAACACTAACTGACTAACAGATTGAGGCAGTGGTATTCCAGCAGCTCCTGCGCTCTGCTTGGTAAAATCTCTCTTTTTGTCAGTGGAGTCTGGTACTGATACAAAGGCTGTTTCTCGCTAAAGAAAAAGGATCTTGCTCTTTAATAAAAAGCTCTACCTCTGTAGGAATCCTCTCCATAATGTTGTCAGACATTAAACGATCTGAGCCTGTCCGTGGTAAAAACAAGAACTTAAATGGACGTCCATTGACATGGACAATTGCGCCGTTTGAGTACTTTACAGCAGCTTTTTCACTGGTGGCCAGGTACTCAGTTCTGCACTGATTGCAAAGCTTTTTGTCCCTATCAAGGCTGAAATCAAAATAAAGTACCCAAAGAAAAAACAATGACTTAACAATACAAAATCTGAGGCAATATTTCGTCCATAGAAGTGGTTTGGGAAGAAATCCCTCTTAAGTCCATTCATCTCTTTGTTTACTCCAACCTTTATCCTTTAGCCTCTCCTCCTCTTTATTTCTTTTATTTCCCCTCTTGATGTTTTGACTTTCTGTCTCTCCTGTGTGTCTTAAAGGTGCCAGTTGGTAACCCAAATACAACACACCAGCAGCTCTGACAAACCTAATCCTGTCACATCAAATATGGACGAACACTCGTTGTACACTCTCTCTCTGCGTTTGCCAAGGTTTATCAATAGCTAGTAGTTCACGGCGGGTCACCTGGCACCGTCCAGCCTCAACGCTCAAACCCCTGAAGGGACGTTTCCGGTGCTTCGGGCCAAGCGACAGAAGGAGTGAGGGGGCTGCACTCTCCCCTGCCGACAGACCTTTATCCTGCACCGCCTCACCACTAAGACCAAGATATAACAAATACATACAGTGTGTACTCGCACTGCGTGGAACAGGGAATGAATTCCTCAGCATCAGGACACCTCCATATACACATGTGCACACACACACATTTTAATCACACACATATACACACTCCCCAGCTGTTGCAGGGCGTCACAAAGCCGATTGTGTCTGACATTGCCGGGTGTTAGTCCCATCACATCCCATCTCGATGAGGATGAATTTCTATCACACTGATCAGTAGTAATAATGGTTTTATCATCGTCCAGTCTGGAAGACTTTGATCTCCAATCAGGTGGCGTCAGGTTCAGTTTGGTTCAGTTCAGGTAAATCATGAACTGCCGTGGCTTATGTGAGACTTTAGATCTGTATAGTATATATAGTGAGAAGTAACAGTCCACATACTACACATAAATACAGTTTTTCCTAATTTTCACTGAATATTCCACTGAATTTTTGAGTGAAATGTATTTTGACAGCTATAGCTAGTGGTTACTTTTCAGATTTTACGTCTAAAAAAAAAAAAAAAAGTAAACTTATAAAAGGATAAAATTATATGGATGAATTGTTAACGTTGTTGGTGTTCCACTAAGGAGATATTTCCCCTTTAAACTGAGGCCACACGCGAGCCAACCAGAAGTTCGTTCATTCCTATGGTAACACTGTAATGTCCGATATGTTCGTGAAACTCTTTTCTATATTTTTTTGGCACAAAATTTGCCTCTAGTTCGCAGAAAAACTCCTTGAACTCCTGTTGGAAATTTTGGACTAACTAACTAAATTTTGATGGCATATTTAACATTGGTGGGATACTAGCTCATACATAGACATGCATTTCCTTGCGTTGAACACCAGGGGGTGCACTCTATATTATACGAAGACAAAGCAAAACGAGTATTTGACATCTTCTATGATGTGTTCCTTCACTTTGACCAATAGGATGACAGAGCGCTCTGTTAGGGTTATATCGCCACCTGTTGACAACGTGATTAGAATTTCTTGACCCTCTTCCCTGGCAACACACAAGGTTGTGAATGATTGGTTGGGAGTTAAACTTGTGGTGTTACAAGTCTCCCAACCAAGATGCAGCAAGACTTTATGGCACCATGATCGCATAATCTGATATGGTGACCATCGTAAACGACATAAAATAGCATAATCTGATCGCGGCTTAACTGATAGTCAGCGGTTTAAACTGCTGAGTCAGGTCCAGCAAGTTCCAGAGTAATGCTGAACTGTAGATCAGTTAAAAAGATCAATCAAAAATCAGTGTTCATCTCTGATATCCAGCCAGGAAACTTTGAAAATATCAAGATATTTGAATAGAGTTTGGTGTGTTTGTTAGCAACAGCACTTCATGAACCAGAAGCTGGGGGTTCTGGGTAATATATATGTGACAGGCTTTGTTTTCTATACATGAAATCCATTAAACTGCTCAGACTCTGACCCTAACGGAATTAATTACGACTCTCAACCTGCAGAGGTTAAGAGACCTTAACACAGAATTAATCAGCCACTGGTGGCTGCAGAGGGCGCTGTCGCTCAGTAAAGTTACATTCTGCTGCTTTAAAGAGGTAAAATTAGCAAATATTTTGCAAAAAAGAAAAGTAGAAAAAACTAAACGAGCTAAATTATTGCAGACGAGGGAAATTGCCTTTTCGCATTTTTATTTTTACGTACAGATTTGCAGCTAGTTATTCATGTTCTTCACACACTATTATGTTTCTGCTGTGCTCTATTATGAGATATGGCAGTCTCTGTGTGTGTAATCCTGGGTCTGTTAGCTGCTAAAATGGAAATCTAATAATAGTATATTCTAATATTGTTCACTTATCCATCCATCTTTCTCTCTCTCTCTCTTTCTCTCTCACTCAGACAAAGGTATTTAAGTGGTGTGGTGATGGATGTGAACTGAATCTGGACCATAGCAAATCTCCAGTGTATTTTTGTGTAGTCACACTAATGAAATGATAGATATCCATCGGTAAATACGTTTCCATTGGTCCTGACTAATGACTGTAAAAGGATATATATTGATTTGCATTTTTTTTACGTTAATAAAGAGCAGATTGATCCCCAAAAGGAGGTTGAGAGTATCAGATTTTATTCCTGCCAGTGCAGATGTGAACTGTAGGCGAAGGTCTCCGAGTCGCAGTTACCTTGGTAACAGATTAGACGATCAAGCAAGAGTTAAATGGGAGCCCGGGCATTAAAAATAGACTTTCTAAAATCTACTCTGAGAGATTATTCACAGCGGATCAATGGCAGGAATGAAAATGAAGTGACACGAGTGGTCACCATGGCAACAGACCAACCAGTGGGAGCACTGGATTGAGGGGGGGCGTTTTGGGGTAGGCCGTAAGGTTGTAATGATGGAGGGGTGAGGCGTGAGCAGGAGAAAGAGCAGCGAGGGTGAGGAAGGGAGTGAGTGCGTGGGTGGGAAAGGAGGGAGAGAGGAATACAGAAAGAGAGAGAGAGAAATGATGGCCCTAATCCGGATTAAATCGGTGGGGTTTTGGACAATCCCGAGTTAGGGCTGCTGCATCCACGCCAACATCCCACCCACCCGATGGCTCGTCCCGTGCCAAGCCCCAGCCCAAAGCAGCAGCAGCAGCAGCTCGGGCTCGGGCACATGCAGGGAGCCTCCATGACACACAATCAGACAGCACATGGCTGCACAGGGAACATCCCAAACACCCTCGATCGATAAAAAATACTCATACCAAAGAGATCTGCTGCAGTCGGTACAGTGGAAATCACCAGTGACTAAAAAAGACAGTGTACATTTCGCATTAAAGGATAACTTGGGCCTTATTTCCCCATGTTTTGGGCAATTGTACTCAAAAACAAATAGCAGTATTGAGCACGAACAGCTGCTGTAATGTAATCCACTGGGCAACTGTCCATGTCAATGGACGTCCACTAAAGTGCAGATTTTTGCCACTGACAGACACAGATTGTTATTTCAAGTGTCTGCCAATATGATGGATAGGATTCCTACCTTTGTATTAAAGAGTTTAACTAGAAACAGACTTTTTATCACTACCAGACTTCATTGACAAAAACAGTAATTTTACGTAGCAAGAAAATAGGTTGGTGGTCAACTGTTGTTAGTTTGTTTGTGTTATTGTATGACTTTCAGTGGTGGAAGAAGCATTCAGATTGTTTACTGAAGTCAAAATACCATACAACCAACACTAATCGTAACTGACCAAATGAGGCATCAGTGACTAGTTCTGTGGGGTAAAATTCATGGTTTTGCCAATGGAGTCTGGTATTGATATATGGCAATGTTTCTAATTAAACAAAAAAGATCTTACTCTTTAATAAAGAGGTCTATCTCTGTAGGAATCCATATTCACAATTTTAATCCTTTTTGTTTAACCAGAAACATCACTATATATTAATACCAGACTCCATTGAAAAAAACTTGAATTTTACCCTGCAAGAAAACAGGAGCTGCTGGAATACCACTACCTTTATTTGTTGGTTTGTTTGTGTCATTTTGTGACTTTCAGTGGTGGACGAAGCATTCAGATCCTTTAAATAAGTAAAAACATCACACAACAGCACAAACAAACCGACTGATTGAGGCAGCAGTAGATTGATTCTGTGAGGTAAATTTAGTGCTTTTGTCAATGAAGTCTGGTGGCGATAAAACGGCTGTTTCTGGTTAAACAAAAACTCTTGAATCTATATTCAGGCAAACAATTACACCATTTGATTTCATTGCAGCAGCTGTTTAGCAGCTCATACAATTCAGACACTGTATGAAGACTGTTACACCATGAGCTCCTGTGTAATATTTGCTGCCTGAAAGCCTGGAGTGAGTCTCTTATCTGACGCTCCATCTCTACCATCCACCATCTAACGTGATGTGAATGCAGCCTCAGATTCCCAAAATGTCACGCTGCTGTAGAGATACAGCTTCCTCCAGTAAACAGCACGAGCCCTGCTGCCGTCACTCCACAGGTTGTGAAGGCTATATTTATCAGTAACCGTCTACCAAGCAGCTTTTTAAAAAATACATAATTGGCCACGCGAGCGGTGTGAATGTAGCATATTGCCGAGAGTCAGATGCACTCCTCCTCATCCTCCTCCTCCTCCTCCTGCAGCTTGACTTCACCGCCTAATTGAAGAAAATCTGCAAATGGGATCATGTGTGTGTTGTGAGGTGTGAATGCATTGTCACATTTGGTCTGTTTGCTCATACGATCAGCTGCAGAGACGAGGACTGTGACAGTTTTTGGCAGCATGCATGTCTATGTTTATGTTCCTGCCCCTTGAGTAAAGAGTAAATATAGCAACCACGCTGCAAGTTCGCTTACGCACATGTTTGTAATTTTGGATGACCATCTGGTTTTGTGTTTGTGTTTGTGCACACGTGTGAGGTGGCAGTGATTCAGACGTTCTCTTACAGTATGCTGGTCCTGGTGGAGATGGGGTGTGTGTCAGTGATGTGTAAGGTGTTTCACTGGTGTGCTACTCGTGATTTTTTATTCATGTTGAGTCAATCGCGCTGTGCAGGAGCTGATACTGCCCCTGAGGAGGTTGTTGAGCGCTGAAAACACGCTCAGAGAGGTGAATGTACCGGCGTCTAAGTGACTCTCAGCCAGAGACAGTTCAGAGAGGAGAAGATGGATCGGTTAGGAGTTGGTCCTGAGTCTATACACTGCTGCTGGGATGATGTATTTTACCGTCCAAACTAGAAATTAGCATCACCCTGAATCAAAAAGACAAAAAGCCAATGAGATTTTTCACTAGGTTTTGGATTAATACAAAAACTGTGTGTTGATTCTTAAACATTTAGTTCATCAGATAATCTCCACAGATGACCACCACTGTTATGTAATAAAAAAACAATAGTATTTAGAAACGTGAAAGCAGCAAGTAAAATTTGCAGGAGCTATGAAACAGACTCAGTGCTGGCTAGTTTCGGCTAGCTGATAAAAGCTAATTTACCTACTTTTTTCTACATTAAAACAGCTTTTTTGATCCTCCAACAGCTTAGTGATTGTTTGTTATGCCACATAAATAAAGCATTAGCTATATTTGATTAATAAGTAGAATAAAAAAGTAGCAGTTAAACTATTTATATTGAGTGCTAACTAGCCTAGCTTAACAGAATAGTTCCGCTAAAAGCGAACTAGCCAAGAATAACAAAGTAGTTTTGCTAAGCGCCAACTAGCCGAGCTTAACAGAGTAGTTCCGCTAAGGGATAACTAGCCGAGCTTAAGAGAGTAGCAGTAACTGCTGCTTTAGCCTCTGAATTTAGATGAATTCACATTATTTCATGTGGTTATGAAATCATATTTTCTTAAAGGTTTAAGATGTGTTAGTCATTAAACATAAACCTTTGTATGACACAGTAAAGTGTGACGATGCAGCCAGTGATGGGAGTAATGGTGGGTGCAGACAAGGAGAATAAATCAGTGGCGGAGAAGCAGCCTTTTCATCTTCAAAGAGCGAGATGAGTGAGATTAAGAGAAGAATGAAAGAGAGAGAGAGATAACATGGAGATGTGTGGAGGAGCAGTGTTATCAGAACATCAGCAGACAAACATAACGCTCAATCAAACAAAACAGGAACGTCAACTTTACGAGCACAGAAATGCTGTTAGTCATGTGTAATAAAAGCAGACTGTATAAATAAAACAATGAGCTACACAAATAGACTCGACTGAGAAAACTTCAAAAGGTGCAACAGCTCTGCTCTGTACCAAACAGACATCAAAGTTGGCCTTTAATTTTACCCCTCGTATTTTAGGTAGTGTTGTAGATGCACATTAACACTACTGTAACTTTAGTTAAAGCTATAATCCTTCAGATTTTAATGAGCTCAAACCACATTTTTCTGCAATAGCAGGTCAATGTTACCGATTTTTACTGAATATCAGTTACTTCTATATTTAACCCAAACAAAAACACAAACCTTAACTTGACATTGACTTACTGACCATGGATTTCCAACCGCTCTGAGAGAAGACAGCAGTAGAACTTATTTATTTCTTATTTAATTCTATTATTTACTCATTATATTCCATTGTTTACATGTGACTTTTTGCTTTGGCGACGTGTTTTATCCAAACATCACACCAGTAAAGCCAGTTAAACTGAAAATTGAGTTTGATTTATGACAATTATTGTTTATGTTTATGTTAGGTTACTTATTCACGTACCATAGCATCATTTTAGTTCCTACCTAACCTTGTTTCACAGGTTTGAATGTAACAGAAATGACTGCAGTGAGTCAAGAGTCTAAGTTGTGTACTTCACTGTCCTTTCTGTTGGTGTTAATTAAAGAAGATCTATTCAAAGAGAAGCTGTATGACCCCGAGCTCAGAGAGACTGGAGAACACTAACCCATTAAGAATTCATGCTTACATGACTTGATGTTGAATCAAGGACTACGAACTCTCTAATAAAGCTGGAATCTAATATTTTTTTTAGAGCTAATATCCATATATGTGCTCGTATAATGTAACACCAGGCAGCCGACATGCTTCCTCTGACTTGCAGCTCATGTCAACACGGTACGAAACTGATCTTTCAGGGATGTAAAACTTAGAGAGATAAATAATTCATCACGTCGCTGTTATCGTCCTGTGGTAATGCAGATGAGAGCAGGGAACTGGCTTTTCATGCTGCTGTGTTCAAGTATTGATTTTCTGACAACACGGTCTACATCTGAGCAGGTGATTGTTTTTTTTTTCAGCCCTTGAATGTCAGATCTGACTACAGGTCCCTGAACGCACCAGCAGGGAGGACTTTTAAAACTGCTTTCAACTGCATTTTAACTATGTTGTAACTAACTTTCACAAAAAAGTAAAACAACAGAATGTAGAACAGTAAAATTAGCAGAGTGTTCACTACAATTGATGCGAGTAGCAGCCATCTTGAATTCTTATGTTGGGGAAATCGTTGAAAATTCGACTTCAGGGTCCTTTATAGTTGAAACTTCCAAAAAGGAAGTTGGATAATCCGACGCCTGAGTTCAACTGGAATGCACGATTAGGGTCACAGGTTTTTGCACCTATCTGATCGGACCTGTCCACACCCTATGTACGTAACCAGGAACAATGTCTTAGCACAAAACTAGCCTGAAAACGACAAAAAATCCAAAACAATTGTGTTAGAGTCCAGTAGTTGGAATCTGGTCTAAGCTAGCCGATACTACATGATGATTGGCTAGTCTGCGTTTGAGGGGGGGACTCAGCAAAGACGCACGGAAAAACAAATTTATCGGTCTAAAAACCTATGGATAAAAGGCATAGAAACCCCAGTGCCCCCTGGTGTTCTGGAGGTGTAACTGCGCACAAGTAAAAACCAAGCTCAACAAGAACTACTCCCAATGGAGTAAAATAAATTTGACCAATGTTTTCCAGGGTATGTCAGTGAATGCACCACTGCTTGATTGATGTTTTCAAAAGGAGAAGATCCAGTTTTTTTCAGGGTTTCTCTCCGGCGTTTGTGTTTGTGTGTGTGAGAGGTAACGTCCGGGTTAAACCAACCCCCCGGTATCATCCTAACACTGACCTGCTCTGTCCTCCAGCGAGGTGCTAACGCTAAACCTATAAGCCTTGCTGAGTCACCCTGCCAGAGACAGCTTCCCCCACCTCCACCCTGAGGCCCTGCAAGGTGAAATCTGTCTGAACTCTGACCCCTTTGCCGGCTCTAATCCACTCATCCCTCTCTCTTTTTTCTCCACGACCATCCATGTTTATTGTCGTCTGGTTAGGTCACCTGAGTTTCAGATGCTAACCCTGTTTGAGGAGCAGGAGGATGGAGGATGGAAGTGGAAGCAGAAAGAAATGAGACCACAAGTTGCATAATTACACACAGTTGCTCTCTGTTTTCTCCCCCCTCCAGCTACAACTCTCTCCATCTCCAGCTCCAGTCCCCATGGAGGCTGGTTGTAGTACTCCACTCATGAAAGGCTGTGAGCAGCTAAAGAGCAGCTCTTTCCTGCTTCCCGAGGCTCATTTTCCAGGATGTTTGTATCTCTAGTAGCACAGCTGGAGTAGATCAATTCTACTATCAGCACCACGGAGAAGCGAGGCATCTTCAATTCAAACTATAATACATAATATATAAAGGTTTTTATCAGCAGATGGGTGCTGTATATTTGTTCTAAGAGAGTCTGAGATGCATTTACGCCCCACTGGTGATTCATAATCTCCCTATGGAACGTGTAAGGGCATTTTAATAACCGCTGCTGACATTACACCCGATGGCACCCCGGGGGTCATTACATATGGATGGAGGAGGTGTGAAAAGATGTCGCTTGGCCTCCTGTAAGCATCTCTTTTTAACAATCTCCCAGGGGGGAATCTGAGGTGATATCTCAGCCTCGTCCTCGCTTTCTTATTTCCCTACTTTTCCATTTCTAGATAAGCCTCACTTTGCACAAACAAAATCATCCATCACCTCCACTGGGGGGGGGGGTGGCTCCACAGGGATGTGCTAAATAAAAGCATGATGATCTAAAGGTCGAGTGACGACAGAGCTGTAACCTGTCAACAAACACAGGCGCACTGAGTCACACGTAAACAACGCTCGCTAATAGATATTGGTTTTGGCGAAGTGTGTGCATTGTGCTGCAAACACAAACACTATGCTTTGATTTCCTGGATGGATTTCCTGAGTGACAACGATCATTTGACTCAGGGGAACGATGCTGAGGAGTCAAGCTACGCGAGTCTGTAAGAACACACCCAGACACACTCTAGATCACCTCCTGTTCAGCATACACGTGCAGAGCCATGTGGAGATACAAGCAAACCTTGAACCCTTTCGTCGTCTTCAGGGATTTTTTCAGGGATGCTCAAAATGAACTGAACGCTGACAGGCTCAGATTGTTGTTATAAGTGTCTGACATCATTAAGAATATTATTCCTGCAGAGATAGAGCTTTTTTAAAAGAGCAAGATCTTTTTTGTTCAACAAGAAACAGATGTTTTGTCACTACCAGACTCCAAACAGCAATTTTACAGAGCAGAACACAGGAGCTGCTGTAATACAGCTGCCTCAATCATTTAGTTACTTTGTGTTATTATGTGAATTGTTGGTGGAGGAAGTATTCAGATGTTCTATATAAGTAAGTACCACACAATAACACAATCAAAGGCAGCAGGATATTAGAAACTCCTGTTTTCCTGTTTTTACCAGCTGTTTATGGTTAAAAAAGGATCTTACTCTTTAATAAAAATGTCTATCGCTGTAGGAATCCTTTCCATAATGTTATAATAACAATCTGAGCCTGTCAGTGGGAAAAACAAACACTTTAGTGGACGTCCATTTAAGTGGACGATTGCACCATTGGATTAAATTGGATACAACCGTGGCTTCTCAGATTCATTTAATTGATTAATCTAAACTGAGTGAGAAATTAATTAAATATTCTCTGTAACCAGGCTTCAAAAATATCCCAACACGACGTACACTGAGTTAAAGATGAAGATTGTCGACTTTAATTCTTGGCTACTCGTTAATCATCCTCGAGGTGGATCTCTAATTGAGAGAGGCTCTGTAAGAATAAATATTTGCTCTCCTAATTACTATCTAGGTTTATTTTAACGGGCAAAAAAGTCAATGAGGTACTTACAGCTTTAATCACTCACTTAACATTCCAGTCGCTACGACGCATGAGCCTATTTGTACTGCAAATGGACAGGACCTAAAGACTGTTTCATTAAGTGGCCGGTCTTCTATCAAGCTCCACTTCCTATTCCATTATTGGAGATCAATATCGGGGTGGCAGGAGGATGGACCTGCATGTTTAGCAGTCCCAGTCTGACCAATGGCGGCTCACAAGTGGGGCTGTAGGAGGGTTTATCCTCAGAGGCTGTCCAGGTGAAATCAATTTACACCTGGCCCACTATCTGTAATGGCAGGAATAAATCACACAGTCGTAGAAAGACCGAAAACCCTGAAGCTCGCTGAGTATTTTTGCACACAAACACACAAACCCTGACCGGAGAAGGGAATCTCTAGAGCTGCCTGTAATCTTACACAAACAACAAGTGTTATATTCCCCCTAATGTGTGTGTGACTCATGTATGACAAACTGACTCAGGGCCTGCCGGCTGTTGTTGTCACGGCGGGCTCAAGAGAGCACATGTTGGCAACGCCTCGGGGACGACGGCAACCTGTCCAACAGCAACCTGTCCAATGCTTCCTTCCCTGCGGAACGAGCCGTTGACCAATGAGACAGGCGAGATTGCAGCGGAGGGCACCAATAGGTTTTAGGATTGAGGGAGTATTAGCGTGCGGTTATAAAAATTCCTGTCAGCAGTGATGGCCCAGATTAGAAGGTTTTGAGCTGTAGAAAAGCCAGATGCATGGAAGGCACTTTGCTGTGAGAAGGTACAGACTGTCACACAGGAACTAAACCTATAAATGGCCGACTGGCTCTTTTCATATTTTCTGTAATGCAACACAGTTATTAGAAGTGCTTCCGATCATCCGAACAAAATCTACCAACATCCTGCTGGTGTTTGTCCATTTCTTCTGCTTGGATCAGCCACAACATTAAAACCAGTCACTGACTCAAAACGATCAAAGAGTTGAGTGTGGAACATGATGGACACTTCCCGCCCTCAACAGTCGCCATCTTGGCTCCATAGCAGTAGAGGAGGAACTACCAACGTATTTTCTGACTTGTGAAAATGGCGGCAGCAGCGGTGTAATTTACATGTCACACAAAATGGGGTATACACAAGAAAGTAAAACTGTCAATATTTACGTCAAGTGAGTAAAGAAGCTCGAGGATATTTTGGTGACCGACAATTGTGGTTGCATGTTGCGTTATTTCCGATACAAGAGTACAAGATGCATACTACCACTCAAAACAGGCAAGAGTTGAAGATGGAATGATGGACACTCCCACCCTCGACAGTCGCCATCTTGGCTCCAAGAGAAAGAATTTTGCAAAATTTATTTCTGAAATTTCGAGACTCACGCTATGCCAGCGAGTATAGTACAGTGTACTACATCTAAATGTACCAACTTTAGTATACGATTTAAGACACAGCACGTGAGTATACATCTGTGGCACTTTAAGCTAAATGCTAGCATGCTAATGTATAGCAATGTTTACATAGTCACTGTTTTAGTGAATCTTGGTAGCATGCTAACAACAAATAATAGCTGAGGCTTCATAGGTCATAAACATAAATATCAGAAAAACACCAAATATGCTAAGATTCATCATCTGGGGACCATGAAGTTCTAGAAAATTTCATGGCAATGCATCCAGTAGTTGCTGAGATATTTCAGTCTGGGTTAAAGCATTGGACCGACCAACAGATCGACACATTGCCGCTAAAATAATGTTAAAACGGAACTTGGAATCAAGTATTTGCTCATTTCTTAGTTTCCAGTTGTTGTGTAGATGTTCAGAGGCAACATGTCAGCCTGAGTTTAAGCCACTAGACAGTGATTATCCACCACTGACGAGCTTCCAACTATAGCTGAAGAGAAACTTGATAAAATCCAGATCTCTGAACTTCCTGAGCAAATAAAAACTTCTATATCAGAAATATATTATAAACACGTCTGCAGAAACATTTAAAAGCTGTAACTCTTTGGTTGACAGGAACTAAAAGTGTGTACATAACAAGGTTTTGTTTGGTTCCTCCTGCCATCTGAACATGTCAACCGTCTGTAACGACCTGATATAATCAACTGTGTAGAGTAAGATCTGAGGCGTTTTTTTTGTTTTTTTTTTGCCGCCGGGTGTCCTGGTTGCCCTGCTTAGGTCATGACATGCAGCACCATCTCGTGACGAGACAGTCCTCTTGGCTTCCTACCAACGCCCTGCAGACTGAGGCCATGTGTCTGCTCGCTTGTCTGTGAATAACCGCTCCTCGCTGCCGTCGCCTTCACGGCCTTTATTACTCCTCTCACATCTCGCACTCTTCTGATTCTCTATTTCCCTTTTCTTTCTATATCTTTTCCTTCTTGAGACCCCTGCAGCCAGGATGACTAGTCCAGCTGATGAGCGACACTCACTCATGAATGAGGGGAAGCAAACGCCGACCGATCATTCATCATAACGCCAACTCCAACCGACCGTTCAACCGACAAGTCTCTGCTTCTTCTCTGAACGAGGCTCGAAAATGCTTCGTTTTCTCAGCGCGACAAAATTCACGCTCAGTCAGCATCGGAGGACTTATCTTCTGCCGAAAAACAGAATTATTTCTACACATCATTTACTTCATAAACTGCCTGACATTTATTCACTCAATAATTCAGGAGTACTACTAGCTGGAGTGAGTCAGTAGCTGTAGGGGATTTGGTTTAAACTGCTAATTCAGACAGTCTCTAATGAAACCCATGCTGAACCTGCGGTTTTCAAACACATCCCAGGAAAACCCCCAACTCAGAAATAAGTCTTTTACCAGATGTAAAATCATATTTAATACCATCTACAGAGCTGATGCACCCCCGTGGCCAAAAATGCTCATGAATAATTGCTCGAACGAGCGATTCAAACTAAAATACAAGACCTCTCGGCGAGCAGGAGGATGCATAAATCATAAACGGCGTGACCTTGCAATGGTGACTAGTTTTTTAAAAGACTTCATACTTGACAGAGAAAGAGAGAAATAAGAGGGAGAATGAAGAGGTATCGGTAGGAAACTGTGAATGGAGGCGTTATGGGCTTCTAAGGTCAGACTGATCTGGATCCTCTGATGTCCAAAAGCCTGTATGTGGGCTTAGAGTGTCCCTCCTGGTTGCCTAACCCTCCCATCATGTCACTCAGAGGGATTAAAGAAGCTAAAGCCCCCTCCCTCCCTCTCATCAGACACTTTGGACCAGGAATCACTGAGACTGGAAACAGGGAAAGACTCATTCTCTCTTATTTTAAATGCTTCAAGACACAAGATCGGACCCAGGACAGTTTGTCCTTAGACGCAAATTTCAATCTCAAACACTTCCAAGAACACGTGCAAGAACTCACCTTCCGATCATAGTTGAGTGCTGCTGCACGGCGGCCTCCAGGAGGCGCTCCAGGATGGTCCATTCTCCCATGGCTGGAGTTCGGAGGCATCCACTGGGCAACAGGAAATCAGGCTTGATCCCTCTCCTCTGGTGGGGCTTCTCAGGTGCCCCTTTCCTCTTTAAGTCCACCTGTTGAGTTGGGATGAGGTAGTGAGCTCGCCTTCCTCCTCCTCCTCCTCCTCCTTTTCTTTTACGTCCTTAGCTGCACCTGAGATCTCAAACTGAAGCGAATTCGCCGTCCATGCACGTGCAACTTCCCGCTTTCCTCCCAGGTGCACCTGACCCTGTTTCCCTCCTAAACAGCTGGTCAGTCATATGTTCACACACACACACTCACACACACACAGACAGACACGCAAACACTACTGAGTTTCGAGGAGGAGGTGTAGTTTGTGCAGACGTCCATCACTTGCACAGTAACACTGGCTCTTTGACAGCATCTTATAGTAACACAACTCAGGTCCTCCTGAGTAACCGGGGATCTCCGCTCGTTCTCCGCTCCTCCATCCTTCTCCTTTTTCCTATCTGGGTATTTTATCAAGGAGGGTTTCCCTTCTCCTCCTCCTCCTCCTCCTCTTCTTCTTCTTCTTTCTCTCCCTGGTTTTGGTTCAGGCAGCGCTGGAGAGAAGTATCACACTTCCTCCTCCTTCCTCCTCTTCCTCCACCACCACCACCGTCTCCTTCCCTCTGCTCAACAACCGTGCAGGAGTCGCTGGTTTTCCTCCTCGCTGCCTCCCCCCCTTCTTTCTCTCTCCCTCTCTCTCTCTCAGCGTTTCTTCCTTTCTTCTCTTCCCTTCATCTTGTTTTTTTCTCCCTTCTCCACCTCTCTCTCTCTTTCTGTTTGCACCCTCCACCTGCCTCCGTCTCTCTCAGCAGCAGGACCGAGTGTGTGTCTAGAGGATTAGCGAGAGGAATCATTTCTCTGCTCCTCCCCCATTCTCTCTCCCTCTCACTCACTCTCCATCACTGTGTTTATCCTCCCCCCCCTCCCCTCTTCCATCTCCTGCTGCACAAACCATTTTCCACTTCTCTCTCTCTGTCACAATGCTTGCGATTTTGTCGTCGTTTCTGTTGCGTCGTGAGCATCGACACCTACTGTAACTCAGAGGATGATCTCCGCTGTTTTCTCGCATTCAGACAGAGACATGGGAGGCAGAGCCAGAGCTGAGGCTATGCAAGGATACTGAGCCCGACACAAGGGAAGTGTGAGACAAGGCGAGGACGTTTTTGGACCCAGCATCTCAGTCCCCAAGAAGTTGACAAACTGCAATCACAGACAAATCACAGATTTAAACAGTGCATGTCTTAAATTTCAGGCTCCAGCACAGACAGTGGAGTCTAATCCCAAAGATATTCTACGCAAATAAGCAAAAAAACACTCACTCTGTGCAGAACCGTGTCCCTGGAGCCGTTTAACAGCTGCTGCCATGTAAACAAACTGTCCACGTCAAAATACATCCACTCAAAGTGTGTGTTTTTCAATCCACTCCAAAGATTTGTGTCCCCGTCAGTCATTTATATCCAAAAACATTAACAATAAGGCCCAGGTTAAAAAATCACGGAGTTGCTCTTTAATGTCTTTAATGTGTGTGTGTAAATATAGAGGTGAAACAACAAATGTATTGACAAGGATCCTTTTTGTTTAACCAGAAACATCATTATATTATAATACCAGACTCCACTGATAAAAAAAGGAATTTTACAGAGCAGAAAAAAAGAGTTGCTGTAACACCACTGTTAGTTTGTGTTACTGTGACTTCAAGTAGTGGAAGACGAACTCAGATCACAAATAACACAAACAAACTGACTGATTCTGTGTTCTGTTCAGTAAAATGACTGTTTTTGTCAATGGAGTCTGGTATTGATAAAATGACTCTTTTTCAGTGGCTAAAACAAGCACTTTAGTGGACATACTTTACTGCGAACAATTAACACTGCACTGCCTTCAGATGTGTTACGTATGTATTATACGTCCCAATCAATCATTTACACCCAGACATCCTGGAGTTAACCTTTCATGTTGCTCTAAAAGGTTTTTGCGGTGATAAGTTAATGTTGTGTTCAATCAGTTATGTTAACGATTCATCCAATAAAAATAAATGTTCTTCTAATAGATTAATAATCAATTAATCAAATACCTATGAATAAATAATGGATTCATGGTCGCGTATGCCAGGATGCGAGTGACCTCAGTTAGCTTCCAGTGTGTCCACGTGCCTCTGAATGTGCCCAGCTACAGTATGTGAAGAGGTGAGACAGGCAGGGGGGAGGTGTGGGTGGTGGGGGACACTAGGCTGCCGTGCAAATGCCTGTCGCTCTGCAGCAAGACAAGCTCAGGATCGCATAAAAATATTCATTCACACACACAGCAGCAGCAGCATCTCGATTCAGTGCAGCCGAGTGATTTAGTGGCTTCCTCCGTCACTCCCCGACTCCCCGGACCTGAGGAGTAGTAATCTACTCTGAAGGATGTAATGAGTGGCTGCGCTCGCACACACACATTTAATCCATCCCACCCCATGCCAAGACAATCTGGCAGCACCGTGCCTCACACGTGAAGAGAGGGAGGCAAAAAAGGAAGGGAGGAAGGAAAACACAAACAACCAGGCTGCATCGTCTGGCGCCAATATATCCTCGTCAGAGGATACACTGACTGTCAAGATCAGTCTGTATTTCTTTAAAAAAAACACATATATAGTATCTGTTATAATTCTTAAATAGACTATTACCTGTTTCCATACTTACACTGTTACATACTAGCGGCGTAGCCCCTGGGAAGGCAGCACCGGTTGGTCTGTCACTTGTTACGCCACCTCAGTCCGGTCTGAAATATCTCAACAACTTTTGACATTTTTATAGACATTCATGATCCCCAGAGGATGAACCCTGGTGATTTTGGTGATGCTCCAACACTTCCCCTGGTGTCAACATTACCCCTTTTCCACCAACTTGGAACAACGTGTTCCACTCTGATTCATTCAGGTTCAGAATCCGAAATGTGATGCTCCCCAGAGGACGAACCCGACAGACTTTAGTGATCCCCCAACATTTCCTCTAGTGTCAACATTACCCCATTTCAGCCAACATAGAGCAACAGGCTCTGTTCCAGTTTATGCATTTAATTTTGGACAGTTCGGAGGATTTCAACCAAAAAAAAATTGGTTCAGAGTCCAAAAAGTCTGAAGCTGAACCCCCCAAAAATTGCAGGTTTTCAAGTGTGACCTGTGATGACATTACTGGGCGGCATATTCTAGGTCTAGGTTGGAAAGAGAAGATTGAGGAGGCAACATTTAAGAAGATGTGAGATCGTTTTCTCAAAACTGGTGGAAACCCAAACATGTTCTCTCAGAAGGTTTTCTGAAGAATTCTGAACGGAAACCAGTTCAAGAACAAGAGCTAATTTAGCGGGAAAGGGGTATTTGTATCAGTTTAACATCATTATTACACTAAGCAGAGAAATTAATGGTGACAGTTAGAGGATTCACATCAGCCTCTTCTATTAGCACATATTCTGCACTAAAGCTTTTAAGTCCAGAAGCGAGGACGGAGGTTCCTTGGGGGGCTAACTGCGGCTTTATAAGTCTACAGGTTAATTCATCAGGAGGTAGCTGGCCTAAAGATGCAGATAAGTCGCTGAAATGGGAGGTGGTCCAGGATCCACTTTGTCTTGTTAAGGGGGGGTGGTGGACAGATCAACTGATTGTGGACTCTAAAGGTAAAAGATTACATTTTCACACTGATTAACGGATAAGAAGCTTTGGCGTAGCTCCAGGCACCATGGGACAGAGTGTGTATGAGTGTGTATGAGTGTGCGTGTTCACACCAGCAGGACACGGAAGGCAATTATGGTTTTAAGCTGCAGGTCGGAATCAATTATTACATGCCGACTTCCGCAAGCCCATCTGTCTGCATTTTTTTTTCACCCAATGTAAAAAAAAAAAAATTAAACTCCACTTAATCAAATTATCTAATAATGGGGATTTTTTAAAAAGGCCTTTTTTTGATTTCTGTTGCTTCTTCTCTTAACCTTTTAATCACTTTTTTTTTTACAGCGTTGAAAGCACAAAAAGTCAGAAAACCTGAACGAATTAAAGGATAATTCCTGGGTTTTTATTATTTTCCCATGTCTTAGGTTGTAAATGATCAGGACAGAGTTTTGGAATCGAGTAAGAATTGGACTGCTGTCCACGTCAATGGACGTCCAGGAAAGTGCTTGTTTTTGCCACTGATGGACTGACGGAAAAGAATTATGGATAGGATTCCTACAGAGCTTTTTATTAAAGAGTAAGATCTTTTTAGTTTAACCAGAAATATTGCTATATATCAGTACCAGACTCCATTGACAAAAACTGTGATTTTACTGAGCAGGAACACAGGAGCTGCTGCCTCGATCTGTTAGTTTTTTTTGTGTTATTGTGTGGTTCTTTGACTTATCTAGAGGAACTGAATACTTTCACCACTGAAAACCACACAATAACACAAACAAACAAGCTGTGGTATCCCAGCAGCTCCTATGTTCTGCTCCGTAAAATTACTGTTTTTGTCAATGGAGTCTGGTCGCAATAAAACAGCGGTTTCTAGTTTAACAAAAACGATTACAAATTGGGTTACACTGCAGCAGCTGTGTGTTTGTGGTTGCTGGGTTCACTGTTCTTGCTCGATACTGCAGCTATTCCAAAGATTTTTGTCCCTATCAATCATTTAAACACAAAAACATGTGAATATAATACAAAACCTAAAATACCCTTTTCCTGTTAGATGGTCATATTAGGTAACATATACAGAAATGACGTTGTATGAATTTAATTGTGAGAAAGCAGAATAGGAAATGCACTCGGGGGTCATTAAGTCGTATATACACAGTTCCATTTTGTTGCACTTGTGGCTTTAAATGTTGTCCAGCCTCTGTGGTCCGTGGGTCGGCACTAAGTGATCTCTCTAAAAGCCCTCTTCTCCACATATTTCACCTTGTGCCTCCTCTTGAACCTAAGAGAGGAAGGAATGAAAATCAATTTAACACCTCACGAATCTGCACATCACATCAGTGCGAGCCTTTGATGAGACGTTACATAACAGGTCCTTACTTGGCTCGTTCCCTGGGTTCGATCAGGTTCCTCTTCTGCAGGCTCTTGAAGCGGTCCTTGAGGATGCTGCCCTCTGGCTGCGGAGTCGTGACATTACAGGAGGGTGAGTTCAAATAAATCCACGTGAGACACGTCACTCTGACTTAATTCGCCAATTCCCACCCAAATTATAAAATCCCATTCACGCCACAAAAGGCTGACTTTATTCCGAGACATAATGGTGGGAGATAAGAGAGAAGAGGCGGGAATTTTCTACTGGCAATTACATGAAATGAAACTATAACTGTCCCTGTGGGGAAAGAGGGTCGCTGCAGTATTAGAGAATAGGATAAAGCTTAGAATAAGACAATACAGAGAGCTGAAGATAACTCACAGACTAAATGAACCAAAACTAATTACAGATAAAGACACCGTGTCCTCACTGGTAAAGGTCAAACACACATTGCAGATGTTGGTGAAGTACCTTGAGTCGTCGCAGCGAGCCGGCGAGCTCGTCGCTCAGCTGAACCTCCATATCCTGAGGCTGAAACCTGCAAATAGCAACCAAAAATAAATATTTACCACGTGATTATAACAAGATCCATCAAATACGGCTTTATGTTAAAGGATTACTCTGGTATTTTTTAACCTGGGCCTTATTATCTCATGCTTTTGGGTGTAAATGATTCACAGGTGTCTGACAACATTATGGATAGGATTCCTACAGAGATAGACCTTTATATTAAAGAGTAAGATCCTTGTTCAACCAGGAACACCTGTTTTATTTTTATGTTTAAAGCCACCAGACTCCATTGACAAAAACAGTAATTTTACCTCACAGAACACTGGAGTTGCTAATCTAAAATCTGTTAGTTTGTTTGCGTTATTGTGTAACTTTCAGTGATGGAAAACGTATTCTGATCCCTTACATAAGCAAAAGTACCACACAATAACACAAACAAACAATCAGATGGAGGCAGAGGTAGATTAGGAACTCCAGTGTTTTGTGAGGTAAAATTCCTGCTTTTGTCAATGGAGTCTGGTATTAACAAAACAGCTGTTTCCGTTAAAGAAAAAGGATCTTAATCTTTAATAAAAAGGTCTATCTCTGTAGGAATCCTATCCATAATGTTATCAGACACTTATAACAGCCTCTTTAGTGGACGTATCCAGACACAGAAACAGAGAATATATCCTTCACGTCACTGAAATGGCTCAGGAGAATGAAATAAATGACCACCACCAGTAGGAAACTGATCAACAATCTGTAGACCTTGTAAACATCTCAACATTATTAAACCCATTAGGGATGAAGACAGTAGAAATGCGTACTTGAGTCTGCCGAGGCGTCTGGGCTGGGCTTTCTGGGCCTCCTGCTTGACCTTGCGTTGTTTCTGTTTGTCCTTGGTTTTCTGTTCCTGCTGTTTGATGGACGTCTTGATGGAGCGGAGCTGGAAAAGCTGCTGCCGCTGGTCAGTCAGCTGTCTGTCGGCGAGCCGCTGCTGCTCCTGTGACGCGAAGAGGAAGATGTTTAGATGTGTTCATTTACAGTCAGAAAGTTAATCAAATCAAACATAAGCCATTGTTGTCATTTACAGTATTTATCAGTGTGTTTTGTTACAAAGTCGGCTGTTTATAGCTACATAGGGACCAGTAGATGTCACTAAATCCTTCCAACTATTCCCTTAAGTGATGACTGTCTTTTTCTTCAGTCAAATAATTATTGAGTCATTATCTGGCTGATGTTAATGAATCTGGAATGACTGATATTTAATAATCTTATCAGTGTGAAGTTTTCAAGAACAGTAGAATGACTCCATTTAATAAAATCTGTGTATACCTTTATTTTCTCGGCCTTCTCTCTCTTCCTCTGTCTCTCTGTCTTCTTCTCTGCCACAGCGATGGCTCCCACCGCCACGTCCTCCTCCTCCTCCTCCTCCTCCTCATTAGGAGCCGTTTCCTCTTCGTTCTCCTCCTCGACCAAACCCTCCACCTGCTCTCTCAACTTCGTCTCCTGCACAAAACACACAAACGCTCGTTAAAATAAAAGATCGAAGTTTCTGCTGTGTTAACGAAGAGCTGGATCGATCATCTGCACCTCTGTAGCTGTGTCTTCTTTGTTGACAGCCAGCTGTCGCTCTATTTTGTCCTCCTCCTTTTGTTTCTTCACCTCCACTTCATGCGCCTCCTGCAGCAAGGCCTGGGTTCAGAGTGAGGGAGCAGAGGTTAGTGTCGGTTATTACAACAAGATAAACAGTGAATATAACTGAGGAGACAGATGCTTAAGGTGTTGATTTTACTCCAGACATAGAGCTTTTTATTAAAGAATTAGATCCTTTTTGTTTAACCCGAAACAGACATTTTATTGCCACCAGACTCCATTGACAAAAACAGGAATTTTACTGAGGAGCTGCTGGAATACTGCTGCCTCCATCTCTTAGTTTGTTTGTGTTATTGTGTAGTTCTTTTACTTTTATATAAAGTATCTGAATGTTTCTTCCACCACTGGAAGTCTCACAATAACACAAACAAACTAGGACACTAACAGAGCAGCTCCTGTGTTCTGCTCGGTAAAATTTCTGTTTTTGTCAATGGAGTCTGGTACTGATAAAACAAAAAGGATCTAACTCGACAGACAGCACACTCCTTCAGTTTGTTTACTTAAGCCAAATGCTGACTATGTTTTAGATATCAAAGAAAAGTTATCCTGGTAAAATTTAACTTTTAATAAATTTGCAAACTTGATAAAATTTGAACTTTATGGCCTCTAAAAAATGAAGTTGACAATGTTTTGAACAACTTCTTACGATCATTTAATTAAATTACTGCAGGATGATGGCGCCCAGCCCAGTAACTGCAGCCATTACTTGGTCCCTAAAGGATGCAGGTGTGAGTTACCTGGTGGGAGAAGAAGTCTGGGTTGTAGGATCCTCCGGGGGCGATCACCTCCACAGCAGGGAGCACAGACGGCTTCTCATTCAGCTTCTCTGGACGCTGACATAAAAACCAGTTAAATAGCCACATTAGTCACATTCCAACCACCACATTTACACTATAACATATTCACTCATTAAATTTACCCAAACTGTAGAAGGCTTCTCAGTTTTTCAAAAACAAACTCACCTTGACGAGCTTCTTGCGGGTCTGTTGAAGGTACCAGGGGTCAGCTGAGTCTTTGGCTGCATTAGAGAGATAAAAGAGAGTTTTAAAGGAAATATACATGTGTTTTTATCATCTTTCAGTAATAATAAACATATTTGTTATCTACAGTTAAAAGGATAAAGAAGCTGGATCTTATTTTGTCATGTTTTTGGGTGTAAATGATCAATAGGGACAAATATCTTTGCAATCAGTCCAAATGTCCACGTCAACAGAGCTTGTTTTGCCACTGATAGACTCAGATTGTTATGACAAGTGTCTGACAACATAATGGATAGGATTGTTATAGAAACAGACCTCTGCATTAAAGAGAAAGATCCTTTTTAATTAGCCAGAAACACAATACCAGACTCCACTGACAAAAACAGGAATTTTACAGAGCAGAACACAGGAGCTGTTGGAATACCACTACCTCCATCAGTTAGTTTGTTTGTGTTATTGTGTGGTACTTTTACTTCAGTAGAGGATCTGAATACTTCTTTCACAGCTCAAAGTCGCACAACAACACAGACAAACTAACAGATCAAGGCAGCAGTGTTCCAGCAACTCCTGTTTTCCTGCTTGGTAAAAGTCACACTTTTTTCAATGAAGTCTGGTGGCGATAAAACGCCTGTTTCTGGCTAAAATCAAAGCTCTTACTCTGTAAACAAGCACTGTAGTGGACATACTTTGGTACATTTGGTAGGGGTGTCCTAAACTGGGACGACATATGGGCACATCAAGCCTCGTGTCACAAAAACCATCATTTAAAATAGGCCAGCGTCCACCAGTTCAGAAAATAAAACTCTGGTGGATTCCTCATTTAACTCAAGAACTTTTTAACATTTGGATCCACAGGCAAGTCCAAACGTGAACTTTCAAACACTCCATCCACTCACTCTCTTGCCCCCATATGTCGTAGTATTCTCTGTCTGGGTTGTTGTTGGCCTCCGTCACCGCCGCCTTGACCTTCTTGTCGACCGGCCGTCTGTTCAGCAGCTGTTTCTGCCTCCGCGGGACCACGCCTTTGGCTGCCAACTGCTCGGCCTTCTGGGCAATGCGGCGGAGTTTCTTGGCGTTTGGTTGTTGGTAGGCCAGAACACTGCGGGGAGGAGAGACGAGGGGTTGATTATGTAGGGTAACATGAGATGTGATGGAGAGGAGGTGGTGTGTGTTTGTATATCCTCAGATCTCAGGACACCGTTCACACAACAGTCTCCTGAGCTCCTGTGTGTTGTCTTCACATTCCCATAAAGGAAATACTGGGAGCGCAAGGATGAGATCATCACCGGTCACAAACACAGTCCTCAAACTTTTGAAGGATAACTTGAACCTGGGCTTTGAAATTATTGATGGGGACAAAAATCAATGGGGATATCTTTTGTCCATGTCAATGGACGTCCACTTGAGTGCTTCTGACAGGCTCAGATTATTATTATTATTATCAATGTCTGACAACATTATGGATAGGATTCCTACAGAGAAAGAGCTTTTTATTAAAGAGTAAGATCCTTTTTGTGTGACTAGAAACAGACGTTTTATCGCTGCCAAACTCCATTGACAAAAACAAGAATTTTACCGAGCAGAACATGGGAACTGCTGCCTCAATTTGTTTATTTGTTTGGGTTATCGAGTTGTACTTTTACTTAAATAAAGCATCTGAATGCGTCATCCACCACTGACCACAAATAAACTAGGTGATTGAGGCAGCAGTAGATTAGCAACTCCTGTGTTCTGCTCGGTAAAATTCCTGTTTTTGTCTATAGAGTCTGGTATTGATAAATATCAATGTTTCTGGTTAAACATAAAGTAATCTGTAATCTGTAAAAAAAAAGCTATCTTTGTAGACCTCCTATCCATCCTTTTTCTTTAGCCAGAAACAGCCTTTATATCAGTACCAGACTTCATTGACAAAAACTGCAATTTTACCAAGCACGACACAAGAGCTGCTGGAATACCACTGCTTCCGTCTGTTAGTTTGTTTGTGTTGTTGTGTGACTTTCAGTGGTGGAGGAAGTATTCAGAGCCTTTACTTAAAATGACTACATAACAACACAAAAGACTAACAGACGGAGCAGTGGAATTCCAGCAGCTCCTGTGTTTTGCTCGGTAAAATCGCTGTTTTTGTCAGTGGAGTCTGGCAGTGATAAAACAGCTGTTTTTGGTTTCAAAAAAGGATCTTACTCTTAATAAAAAAGTCTATCTCTGTAGGAATCCTATCCATACTGTTGTCAGACACAGCCAGTCAGTGGCAAAAACAAGAACTTTAGTGGACGTAATTTGACGAGAACGATTGCTGTTTGTTTACACTGTGGTTCCATGTGAACCGTTCTTGCTTGACTATGAATTAAGCCACAGACAGGACAGAAAAGCAAACAGGGTCATGATGGATACTGACTCTTTAGGTGGTGGAACGAGGGAGTCGTGCTGCAGGATGAGGTCTATCCTCAGAGGACGTGACTGTTTCCCTTTCCTCTTCTTCCCCTCTACGGATTCTGCTTCTTCAGAGAGAAAACAGATCATTCACCAACAAGGACAAACACTCACACACACACACACATCTCTTTATCCAAGACTGTAAACAGACATTCAAACTGGTTCAGTAAGTATTTCATTTAATCCTGGACGACTCTGGAAAACACAAAACTACATACTTGTTTTTTCTCTGTAGGTTCCAGGGAAATACATACAACATATTTACCTTTCGGTTCAGCTTTCTTCGGTTGTCCAACGTCCAAAAAGAACAAACTGTCATCTGACTTCTCAGACAGCAAACCCCTGAAATACAGAAAGATCAACATCAAGACACATTTTAGACCTCACAACAACTTTTTAAAACTTATTACTCACGACTAATAATTCAAAACTGGATCAATCATTATGGTTGGATAATTCGCTGTCAAATCAACTGATTTCACAAAATTCCCTGACTGAACATCTTGGATTTGCTTCATGCTTCACATAATTAAAGTCATTGTACCCAACAGCTAGTGTGCAAAAGTTTAGTTTGCATCTTATTCAGCTTCTAAAATGTGGAGACTTAAAAAAAGGCATAAGTACCATAATATCATATAGTTTGGTTCAAGGTACCAACATCATATTTTGTGCATTTACTGATTCAAACATGCTCTTTCCAGTGGTGAAGAACACCTGAAAAATTCATGTAGCATGAATAGTTCAAAATTAATGACTTATTTTTGTTGGTAGCATGTTAACCTCCTTTTCAAGCCTCCATATCTCAGAGACTAAAAACGATACAGAAAAGTACAAAATAAAAAAAATGCACACTAATTCTTTGGTAAAATGATATTATTTATATGAAGTATTAATCAAATCCATGATGGTCAAGTGGGAAAAAATTCCAACAATATGCAGAAGACATCTTACTGGGATTGTTTTGACAGATATTTGGATGTGAGGCTCGATTGTAGTGGGAATTTTCAGATTTTATTTTCTCAGAAACATAAAAAAAGGGACAGCGACGTGTTGTTTTTGCAGGGGTCTGTGCTAAACAAGCTTCTTTGTTAACATCTGGAAAGTGTAATTAGTGGCCTGTAGATAAACAATTCTCCATTTATATCTACATAATGTGAAATATTTTACTTTTATCACGTATTGACATTTTGATAATATTTTAACTGACTGTTTAGCTTTATTTTCTGTAAATCGATTAGATGTTTGTTTGAGTTTCCACATTTCACTCTTTTTTGGGGAATTAAACAAAATGGCGTCCACAGTACAAATTAACCGTTATTCAAAGAAGCTCGAGCCCGTGGGAGAAGAAACAAAGTAACGTTTATGGTGAATCGTTTTAAGGAGTTTTCAGGCTACACCACACGTTAGCAACTCACCCTGTGGTCCTCTCCTGGTGCCGGACGTCGTCTAAAAAATCCTCCACATCGTTAATGTCGCTGTGTTTGTTCCAGTTTTTCTTCTTGTTCTTGTTCACGCGTTTTCTTCGACTGCTGAGCGACTCCGTGGAGTCTGAAGAGGACTTTAAATTTAAAAAACCAGGCTGTGAAGCCACCACGCGTTTCAATCTCCTGGCGGCCGCCATGTTGGAGGTCTGGGAGAGAAACACGGCTCTTCTTCTTCTACGTCAGTTCTAAAGTGCTGGAGTGAAGGCGGCAGCGCCACCTGCTGGACCGATAGTGTAAATGTTGTAAACGGTTTTCCCACATAAATAGACACTAAACTTTATTTTATTTTTTTATTTTTTTTTCTTCAAATTTGTCTTAATTTTTAAGGCTATAATAATTATTTTTAATTACACCAGAGTGAGAATATTACACACATAGTCAAATATGATGCTAAAATGATGAGGGATATTTTTATGTTGGTGTTAAATATTTTTTTTATAATTATTTAAAAATAAACTAAATTAAAAATGTGAATATAGCACTAAAAGCCTGACTAACACTCACTTTATATTTTCTCCTTGTCACTGTGCTATAATTGCCTTTAATCTTCTCTGCTAAAATACATTAGGTAAAAACTTAGAAAAATTAAAACCTTAACTAATAAAAGTGTCAATAAACAGGATTGACAAAAACTTATTGCACGACATTACATGTGAGTGTGGTCATGTAATTGTTTGTCATGTTGCTACATGTATGTAATATGTTTGTCCCAGATGCATCATGGGAAACGTGTCTCCTATTGCTTTCCTATGTACTTTTTCCTTTTTTTCCTCCCTTCGTTTTATTGCGAGAACAACGCTTTAGAGACTCAAGAATAAATTCCCATTTTTGAGCTGCAATCTTTCACTAACTTTTCAAAGGTAAGTATCACCATTTCACTAAAACTTCAATCTATCATTTTGTGCTATGTTAGTTCTCGGATGGACGTGTTTTTTCGTTTATTTTCGGTGAAAAAGAAAACGCAGAGCAGTCGAGCTATTATCTGCCTGCTCGGGGAGTCAGGGACCTAAAAAGCACTTGTGATCTGGTCGAATTTGACTCGGAAATGCGCCTAAAGTGAGGGGTCATCTGACAAAATATTGTTCATAAATTGATCCCCTGACATGTCTCGTGTCATCTCCAAAAAGTATATTCCACTTTCATGCCGCGGTTTTTCTAATCTTCCGTCGTTTTTATCATCACCCTCTTCGTTTCCTACAACGATTTTTCCTTCCCGTTTACATTCTTCTAGCCAGCAGCCAGCCATCATCTTTGTGATGTGTTAGTTTGCCCGCACGGGGCAGCCGGCGCGGGCGGTGTCGCCTGGTTTTCCTTTAAAATAGCTCATTCTGAATAAAAAATCAAGGCTGGTGTGCAACCGGGGTGCGCATTATGAAGAAACGAACGAACCCACGTTCAGTGCGCAAGGGGCGGGGTTTGCTGGCCAATCGCCCCGCGGTGATTGGCTGAAAGGTTCACAACATCCCGCCCTAGAATCCCGTCTTCGGAACGTGATTGGCTTACATGATAAAGAGTCGTGCTTTGATTGGATGCCTTCGCTGTCCTTTGGTAACAGTCATTGCATAAGCTACCTTGGATATATTTCGAAAGAAATGAGACTCTTGATGCTGTTTTTATTTTTTCTAACCCACTCTAACTGAAGAGTTGAGTTTGTCAAGTTTATGTAAAGTTTTAAACCGAATTAAAAACAAATGGAAAATTATATTTTATCCTTCCACATCTTGCAACTGAAGCTGTTCTGTTGCATGTACCATAAAATACTTTAATGTTACTAAAGCAAACTTTGTTATGTACTCTCAGGTGAACTTTAGTAGCCATGGCTCGTACCAAGCAGACCGCCCGTAAGTCCACTGGAGGCAAAGCCCCACGTAAGCAGCTGGCCACGAAGGCTGCTCGTAAGAGCGCCCCATCCACTGGTGGAGTGAAGAAGCCCCATCGTTACAGGTGAGGACACAGGTTCTCCTGGGTGTCTTTGAAAGAAAAACATAAAGAAGAAACTAGTTATGTATGTCAAAATAAACCAAAACAAAACAGGCTTATGGGTAGCTGTCAAAAACTGTACAAACACAGGTCACTTCAGTCACTCTCACCTCTAATTTTCTTTATGTACATTGTTTTTCCCTCTCCTCTCCAGGCCTGGTACTGTGGCTCTGCGTGAGATCCGTCGTTACCAGAAATCCACTGAGCTGCTGATCCGCAAGCTGCCCTTCCAGCGCCTGGTGAGAGAAATCGCCCAGGACTTCAAGACTGATCTACGTTTCCAGAGTGCTGCCATCGGAGCTCTGCAGGTGAGCAGCAGTCGATACAGAACATTATCAAACTCATAAACCAAAACCATGTTGCACTGTTCCAACTAAAGCCCAATGTTTTGACTCTGTCATCTGCAGGAGGCCAGCGAGGCCTACCTGGTGGGTCTGTTTGAGGACACCAACCTGTGCGCCATCCATGCCAAGCGTGTCACCATCATGCCCAAAGACATCCAGCTGGCACGTCGTATCCGCGGGGAGCGCGCTTAAAAATGTTTTTTGATTTATTATATGCTGTCCTTTCACCACTCTTTCCATCCCTTTCCTTCATCTATACTTAGTTAGTAGTTTGGTTTGAGGTTCTATATATATCATATGATTGTGATAACCGTAAAATGTGTGATCATGTCTTCTTTGGTGCTACTAGTAGCAGAGTTTCCTTAGAGATATCTTCATGTATGTTTGAAACTTTGAATCACATTTACACTCCTCACTTCTAACTAGCTAGCTCACAGGAATGCCTTGTCATCTGTATGAATAAGGTGTTTTTGCAAGCCAAGAATAGTGTATGATCAGAAATAAGCATAGGAAATAGCATTGAGACATTTTCATCTTCAGACGGACGCATACATTGATATAATGGGTCTTCTGATTTTTTATTTTTTTTAAAAGATAGAAATTTGTTGTTAAAGTAGTGAGTTTTCTTTCTTTCTTTTTTTTACAATAATGGTGTATTTCTACTGTTAAATGTATCACAATACAAAAGTTTGATTCTGGTTGTCAATTAGTAACGTCATTGTGCTATGATGACACTGCATGGTTTGACAGACTACAAGCGGCATATATGTAGCAGACCTATGTTGATCATTTTTTGATTTTCAGCCATGTTATTATGTCCAGGTAATGTTATGACTTTTGGTTCCTCTCTCAGGTTGATATGGTAACCTAATTTTTTTCTACTGTGTTTTTTGATTTGTGTTTTCAGTCATTTTTAAAAGCAAAATATTTGTACTCCGGAAATTCACTTACAAACATAATAAACAGATACTTGTGGTTAAATGAGCTGTATGAGAGAACATATACACTAAGGTTCTATTAATATTAGAGGTGAATCAGTTATATCAGCAATATTATGATAATCTATTGTCATTTTTCATTTTGGGCTGTTGATTGTTAAAAAAAACAAAACAAAAACATGTCCCCTTGGACATTTTCACAAATTTCTGACATTTCATAAATAAAATAATAAATTGAGAATAATTTGTTAAATGAATTAAAAGAAATAACTGAGGTAATTTCTATTCTTTCACATCCCTCCATGAACAAATGCTGCCAAAGAGGTAATTACAACACCTGCAGTGAACTGACATTTACATAATGTGGAAGAGAAGTAAGGCCATATGTGAAAAAATAATTTGCGTAAATTAGATTTTGGAATTCTGACAATCTCTTGACAATTCTAATTTTCTTTTTAAAGTCAAAATTCTGACTTTGATCTCAGAATTCTAACACAAGCCTTTCTTCAATTGTAACTGTGTTTCTTCAACACTTTTTTTTTCAGGAACTTAAAAGTTATAAATTTTGAGTATTTGGGCGGATTGTGACATAAAAAAACGACGGCTATAATTACACGGAAACGTATTTTTTATTGAACGTTAAAACAGTGTAACATCCGTTGACAAAATTACTGATATTTTAAAAAGTGTTTAAAAATACACAGGACACATACAGGTTATCAAATCAACTCTATAAATAATCATAAAACAAAGTCCTCTCTATTCTACACAACCTTACGGCAACTGGCTCAATATCTATTCTTTTCAATCCACCCTGAACAACTATTTAAAAGTGCGAGTTAACTTTTCAGTACTACTTTCGGTTTGACCCCGAACGGTCACATGAATGCTGAAGGTAGAAAAAGGCGTTTCAAGATTTCCCCATACAACTGATCAAAATATAACGCACAGGCTTGTTCGGTTAAAATCAATAAAACGCAATCACACCTATAAACCCGTGCTGTCGAACGTGTGTCGACCTGTTAGAAGTGACCACCACATTAAATGTTGTGAACACCGTTGCATTGTGGGACCGATGATTGACGCGGCGGCCATTTTCCCGCTGGACGCTGCTTCCCATTGTGGATACGAAGAAGAAAATAGAGAGAAGCGAAAACATTTCTCACGACTTCTGCTCACTTTTCCCCTAGGTAAGCCTCTCGAAGCGTGTCACCGTGCTTGTGAGTCAACTTTAAAATTTCGAGTTGTAAACTGTTGTGTTTATAGTCGCGTTTAACAGCGATTAACCTGTAATTTCGTCGTGTGGGAAAATAACAAACACGGCTGTCGAAACGACGGTGAAATGCAGTCTTTTCTGCAGCCGCTCAGATGAGGGGAAATTCTGTTTCAAATTATGCGCCGGTTCAGCTCGGTTCTACGCAGCCGTTAGGGACCGTTCGGCTTTCCTATGCCTATGTATGAGATCCTTGAAATGTCTTCTGTGTTGTTATCTGGTTTCCCGACTCGCTGGAAGAGCGGTTATTTGTAAAATCGAAGTTGTTTATGTGGTACTCCTTTGCTCTTCTGCCCTGGGTCTTTATCCCGTTTGCGCATCAAACCGCCGCCATCATCAGAGCGGGGTAGGCGGACCTAGCAACAGTGGAAGGCAGCTGTAGAGCCCGCCCACTGTGTGGACTGTGTGTGCTTATTGGCTGACGCGTTATATTTTTAGATGCGTATTCATCTACCAGCCAATAGCATCGTCGTTCCTCTTTGATTGATGTTTGTCGTTCTTACTGTGTTAGGGAATGTCTTGTATGTTTACTTACTCAAAAAGTTAACTTAATTCAAGTTTCCCGTCACATTTTAAAAACTATTAAATAGTGTGCAACTCAGATGTAAAAACATCAGTGCGTTTGAGGTTTATACTCATTATTTAGGAAGTGTAAAGTATCAGACTAACAACATACAGTAATTATTACCAAAACTGTGCTTTCTGCCTGTTACTTAATTTTTTTTGTCTGAGTGAACAGCATAAGAAAAGGACAAGAAATCAGAGGAAACCGGTAAAAGGAGATCTCTCGACCATGAAACCAGTGTGTTTTAAATCTTTATTTTACGTTTTTTTCAGGTGAACTTTAGAAGCCATGGCTCGTACCAAGCAGACCGCCCGTAAGTCCACTGGAGGCAAAGCCCCACGTAAGCAGCTGGCCACGAAGGCTGCTCGTAAGAGCGCCCCATCCACTGGTGGAGTGAAGAAGCCCCATCGTTACAGGTGAGACCGGTGAAAACAGCTCCTACACCCACTGAAAAAAGAAAACAGATATGGAAAAAGGATATTCTACCTATCCTCCCACATAAATAATTTTTTCTTCATGTCATGTGAAGGCCCGGTACTGTGGCTCTGCGTGAGATCCGTCGTTACCAGAAATCCACTGAGCTGCTGATCCGCAAGCTGCCCTTCCAGCGCCTGGTGAGAGAAATCGCCCAGGACTTCAAGACTGATCTACGTTTCCAGAGTGCAGCCATCGGAGCTCTGCAGGTGAGCAGCAGTCGATACAGAACATTATCAAACTCATAAACCAAAACCATGTTACACTGTTCCAACTAAAGCCCAATGTTTTGACTCTGTCATCTGCAGGAGGCCAGCGAGGCCTACCTGGTGGGTCTGTTTGAGGACACCAACCTGTGCGCCATCCATGCCAAGCGTGTCACCATCATGCCCAAAGACATCCAGCTGGCACGTCGTATCCGCGGGGAGCGCGCTTAAAACGCCCTCTCCTCCTCCTCTTCCTCTTTGTCTTTAATCTTTTCACCTCCTCTTGCCCCCACCCACCCACCCATCTCTCCGTCCCTCACCTCCCCTCCCTCTCTCCCTGTGTTAGTAGTGTGTAGAGGAAAACTGATTATATTATGAATAAATAAAGTGTATAGTCGTGTTTTTCTTAGTGCTCTCGGCAGCAGACTTCTAGGGTACTCTCTTTTTGTGCATGTACCAACTCTTTGGTGATGAGATCTCCTCAAGCACACGTCTCCTGGTTTGCACTGTTTCTGCTCTGATGGGGTGAAGGATGATCTGTGGAGGGTTTAAAAAAACAAAAGATGGTCTAGAACAATGCAAATCTGGAAGGGACAGACAGGAGGAGAGGATGGGTGTTGTCTGCTGGGGGACTCTGGTCTCTCTTTCTGCAGCAAGGTGCTAGAAGAACTCGCCCGGTCCTCTTCTCCTGCTTCCCTGCATGTGTCTGCCTGAGCGCCGGTTCTGATCACCACAGCAAAATTGTATACAATCCATCTGCATCTTTAGAGAAGTTGATTTCAGATTTATTCCATATTAATCATCGCTCTCATCTTGTTAGTTTTTTTTTTTTTTCCTTACAAATAAGTCTCATGCACGGGATTTTTTTCCTCTTCGAATTGTTTGTGGATGACATGGAGATGGGGGGATGAATCAGATTAAAACACTTGATAGAGAATGGAAACAAAATTATTTTTTTCTACTGAAATGTGACGCTACTGACTCGTTTTGGCACCAAAGTTTTGATCCTCTTGTAGGCGCTCTTTTCCTAACCGACTGACAGGCGTTTAACCTCACCTGTTTGTTGTTGTTCTGTTGTGGTGTTCAAATTGGTTTCATCTAATAATAATTTAAAGCCAAAGTTTGGTGAGAGCTCAGTGATGGTGTCAGAGGTAACTTTTATAGCAGTGGCTCATTTTTTTAAATAAAAGACCTTTTTATGACAAAGGTTCATAGAGGTTTGTAAAGTTCTTTAAAAAAAACCAAAAGTTCTCAAAGTGTTAAAATGATTTTTTAAAAACAAAGTAACAGATTAAAATGTATTGTAAATCAGTGTTACATGACAAATAACAATGGTAACGTTTTCTGTATACGTCCCCCCTGTGCTTCTATTCTTTTTTCTCCTCCGGATCAGTTGATCATCTGTATACCGTTTCTCAGGTTGACTTGTCACCCTTTTAACTTAATTTTTATTTTTTGCTCAATTTGATTTTATTTTCTTTTTTTGAAATGTTGAGGATGATGTTTCAATTAAACAATGTTTGTAATTTCCAGATTTGTCATATAAGGTGGTAATAAATGGATGTTACACACACACACTCTCTCCTGTCTCAGTGGTATATACACTCTTCATATTGTGTTGTAATTCTGTGATAATATTTACAGTAAAGCACCAATGTTTAGATGGTCGAAGTGTCGAAGTAACAAAACAAAACCTACACATTCCAAGAATCAACTAAATTCTATCACAGTGGCAACTGTAAAACAGCCTCTGTTTACTGTTGACAGAGCAGCTCGATGTGTTTCTATCTCTCTGATGGCAGCTTTTACAAAGTCATGGATGTTTTGAGGTTTGGCAAAAACACTACAAGCCTGAACATGCTCACACACGAGAAGCAACCGCTCCCAGATCATCAACAACAATATGAGTGTGTTACTCCTACAGTGTCTTTTACTAGAACATAACACCAGTTACACCACAAGATGGCAGCAAAACACTGTAAATTACACAGTCATGTTACATTGTACTTCAGCCTGGAGTTAAGGACGATAGGATGTGTAGAAATATGTGATTGATTCATAATATATTTTAATTATTTCTGTGTACTTGTATGGAAATATGTATTTACCTGATATAACATTTATTATTAGTGGGATCCTTAAACATGTAGAAAATACATAAACACAAATACCCTCAGATATAGACAAATGTACTCACTCACACACCCTCTGGTTCCCCTATGAAGACATATACATACAAAGCTATATACATACTCCTGCCCACTAAGAATACATTATTTCAAGAAGCAGGAGCAAGTTTCACGAGGGTAGGGAAAAAGAAACGATTTAAAATGATGACCAGAGGTAACAGATCTAAGTGAGCTGTTCCTGACTGAGCTTCACTTCAATTAAATGTTAAGAATAATTCATTTTTATCCGTTGTCCTACTCTTGCCAAATAATTTATTGTTTATAACTTGTTATTTAGATGTGAGAGGTGAGATTATAGAAATTAGATTAGCACTTTTATGGAACAGATTTATGATGGAATCTTAAAAACATTGTTACTTTAGCTGTCTGTGTTCTTTGATGTTGGAATTCTAGAATCCTAGAATTCTAATGTCTGAATCACTGGAAATAAGTGTTTTCACTTTAACAAGCCATTCCTTACATGTGTTTGGTTGTGTCTGGTTTATTGATTTTATTTATGGATTATCAATTATGTGTCTCTCCCTCATACACACACACACACACACATACTAGCACACACCCACAGATACAATTAATATCCCTTTCTGGACTGACATCATTCCCCTCATCAGTGTTTAATTTCATCCTTCTACTTCCTTGATTAAAAGGGATAAAGCCATGCCCTCAGCCATATTCATTACAATGGAATACACACACACACATACACACAAACACACACACACATGTCACTGTGGCCTCAGCTATACTCATTACAATGAAACACACATAGACAAACAAACATCTAATCAAACACCAGCCTTTAATCCTGTTGTTTTGAATGGGCACCACAGCATCAGTGGTATGGACGGACACACACACACACACACACACAGTCACGTACACATACAAACACACAATCACAATTCAGGTTTGTGTCACTTGTGGTTGATCCAGTAGTTTGCCAGAACCCTCCATCTTGTTCCAGATGTGTTCATTTAAATCATTAATATTATTAACACTTAATTAAAAGTTACTGTTATAATATACAGGTGACAAATTAAAGGAAAAACCTGAAAACAGCTGTTGTGGCCCAACACCTTGCTGAGACACTTCATGTTGGTTCCATTCATTATATATAACCTGAGAACGTTTAGAGTTCTACCAACTGGTTTGAAGGGCTACAAAGCAGCTAATGTTTATTGCAGCTTTATCAGTATCAGCACAAGTTGATTTTTTGTCTGTATCCTCCACAAAAAACAAGGTTTTTAACTTTCTGTATTTATCTATGAAGGGAACATAGAAGGACATTGGATCTCTGTTCACTAAATGACCAAATGTTAAGCTACTTCCATGTATATTTTCATGTTCCTACAGCTATCTTACAAACCATTTTAGTCCTGTGGAAATGACCAAAAAGTGCTACAAGCCTGGTTTTATTCTTAATATCTTCATGTCCATTAGTTGTAAAGACCTCAGATCATGGCACAAAATTAATAATAGATTTCATTTGAAGAAAAAATAATGATTGTTATCATATGGGTGCAAAAAAATGGGTTTATAAAATCTGCAACAGCATCAAAAATCTAGTATCTGTCAGGTTGTACCCTGGTCTTGCTGCACGTTTCCCCAGATTAAGGTGAAAACTTGGTTCATATAGTTAACCAGATAATTACACATGAAATAATGTCATTCTTTGGATTAAAAGAAGGAAAAAACCCAGCTAACTCCTAGCTAATCTAACTGCAGGATTACATGGCAGTGTACCAAAAGAACGGTTTCTTTCAGGATTTGAAGCTGAATATTGGCACGTGGGACTGGAAGAGCCAGGCCTTTATACTGTGTTCTGAATGAGCCTGAATAATGACATGGAAACTGTAAATTATCGTCACCAGCTGGAGATCAAAACGGACAGTGAATGCAACATTAGCCTCTCTTGTTTTCTTTTTTAATGTGTGCATAAAATCAGAGAGTCATGAAGTGAAGCAGCATCACGTGAGACTGTGACGATATGATAAGCAGCACTCGGCCCTAATTGCAGAGCATATAATGGACCATACATTCCCCATGCATATAAATATGTGCATAGGTATTTTTTTTCCCCTAAATGTACGTCTTTGTCCATGTGTGTGTGTTTGTGTGTATACACAACTGTGCGTTCACCTTCCCCAAGGTCTGCGTAGTGGTGCTCCATCTGTGGCACTCAGGGGATTACAGCCAATCTGTCTGTCTGCCGCTCAAAGTGCTGACCGTCAGACCAGCACCAGATTAACACAGTGCTGGGATTGGGAGGGAGGGAGGGGTGGAGTGGCATGGAGTGGTGGTGGGGGGGTGCAGCATGAGCGAGGAGAGATGGGGGGGAGGGGTGGAAGAGAGAGAGGTGGATGGATGTATGTGTTGGGAGTGGGTGGGTGGAGAGGGGGGTAGGGGGCAGGTTGAGAGGTCGACTCACAGATTAGTGCATAACTGGTACAGTGTCTTTGGGAAGGGAGGGGGCTGATGGAGTCGAGAGGGACAGAAGGGGAAGAAGGAAGAGGGACAGATGTATATGGTGGGTGGAGGAGGAGGATGGAGATGCTAAAGTAGTTTTCATGGCTGAAACAGACGACTGAGTGAGTGCTGTTAAGGTGGAGGGACAGAGGTAAACTTAAAAGCCACTGGAGACCATTTCTATACGATTGACTGCATTTTAAAGGCCTCAGTATGCTTCAAAAGAACCAGGCTTCAAATAGACTGATGCAGGGATGACATATTTTTGTAGTCCAACCTGGAGGTTAGCATCACCCTGGTTCCTGGAACATTCATTGGGTTTTGGTTTTGGATTATTGTAGAAAATAAACATATATTGGATACGACACTACAGTTGCATGACGTCAACATCTCCACTACTAAGCTTCCAATTTGTAATTTAATTTAGCGCTGACCTCTTCTACAAAAGCCTTTCTTCTTAGTAATAGTTTGAAACAATGTGAATAAAGGCTGTAAAGGTGGACTGGTGTGTAGATGGGTTTTCACGTAAACGTCCCCGACAACCTCTATAGTCTCATTTAGACACTCGTTAGCAACCGCCTTTTTTAAGATACGTAAAAGCGTCAACATTTACTGACGGATTTTATGTCGGAGAATAAAACCTGAAAATGTCTTGAGCTTGTGTTTAAACGACAACCTGTTCAAAAACCCACTGACTTTCGGACGAGGGAACACAAAGTGCTAAAATGCTAACTTACTTCCAGACTCATTCTTGTACCACTTGAGGACTAAGAGTCTCTGTCCTCAGGTGAAATAATTGGTTGTCTGCATTATTCAACACCCAGCAAGACTTCTGGGATTTTGCTCTTTGTACAAATAAGAATAATGTCAGAGTCCTTCCTGGAAAAAGCAGTCGTTGTGTTAGAACAGTTTTTTTTAAAGACTTTGAGATAAGTTCAGACCTTCCACACTCCTGAGAGGTACAAACACTGACTCCACCTGTAGAAAAGGAGGTTTTGGACGCTGTGATGTGGCACTTTGTCTGAAGCATACAGAGGCCTTAAGGACCTGAACAGCCTGTTTCTGATACATCAAGTGATACCTACATTTTGTCATGTGTGGTGGGGGTTGTAGTCATGATGGGGGGTGAGTGAGTTCAGACTAGATGAGTACACCACTGAGATTATTGTAGTGTACCAGTGCATAGAGGGACATGGTGAGTAAGGGGGGGCCTGGAGGACCTGAGGGTGGGGTTTGTAGGGAATTGCTCCCAGGGATTAACCATGTTCAGCCATTAGCACAACCTGGTAGACAACTAGCAACACAGCAGGGTTCAGTACATCCACACTGATTATACATGGCATTTTCTTATGTCCAGTATATGTCCAGTGTTTGTGAGCTGTAACGTTATGTACAGCTGAAAAATAAAAACAAGCCAAAAGTTGCTGAATAAGTAGGGTTAGCACAAAGCTGATACCTGATACTGTTTGTACAGTGTGTGATTATTATCTACAAATCTAGTAAAAGAGTTTTTTTTAGTTAAAAGTTGCTGGTCGATGCGTAACATTTCAGTTCATGAGAGATATGACCAGAGTCAGTTGTTAAGGTCAGCGCTACATGCCAAACTAGCTAGCTAGCCATTGTGCTAAAACACCAAGTAAAAAGGTTGGTGCGTTACAGAAGTGTCTGACTGAACTCAGCTTCACTTGGATAAATAAAATATATCTGATTTGGCCTCAGTCATGTACCAAACTGTAAGAATTTGAAACACCAACCAAAGCTTGAAGAGAAAAGGCTAAAGCTTGGTACGCTGTTGTGGGCGTTTATACTCATGCATCGGTCTGCATTTCATGATAACCAGTAGTCCTGTATTCTGACCGGTGATGGTCGGCTACAGACATTCAACAAAGACCCAATGGCAACTCATGCTAAACAGTCAGCTGGTTCCTCAAGGGAACATTAACCTAAAAACATATGAAGATGATTTTCCAAAAACAACAACAACAAAAAAAATCACTGGAATGAAATGTTGATAATCTATTTAAAATTTTTCTCATTGGAAAATCCACAATCTATGAGACAGAGATTTAAGGTGAGTGCACAGGGACTTGAATTGAGAGCATCACTGGACCTCTTCACCCTATAAACCTCAGTCTTTCTTTTTTTGTCGTTCATGACTGTGACTTGTTCCAGTGTGTGTCCTGTTGTGTGTGTGTTTGCTCTCAGGCCATGTGCTTCTCTAGTCACACTGCTACCAGAAACAAGAGGGGAGGGAGAGAAGAACATACACAAGTCACACACACTCTCTCACTATGCATAGCTGTCTCTCTGCAGCTCCTCCTAATGGCCAATGTTTGCATTACACACATACACACTGTGCAGGCTCTAACACACGGACACTTAACACATTTTAAAATGAACAACATTTCTGGTTGTATATTGGCAGAAACACGTGTCTCAGGAACCTGAATTTGAATGATGAGAACTGAACGTGGAAGTAATTTCAGAGCAGATTCATTTAGTCCAATAATATGACATCCAGTTTCAAATTTATTGGATTTCAGTTTCAAACTAATAAATTCAATTTCAAATCTTCCTATTTAGATTCACTTTTTAATGCAAGTATTGAGGTAATTAAATACTAATTCAAATTATATGATTCAAATTCAGATTTTTAATGCAATTATTGAAGTTGAACAATTCAAATTCAGTTATAAAGGATTGCAATTCAAATAGAGACACACATTTCTGCCCATAGCTGTACTTTTTGCCATTTTTGCCTTTTTTGCTGAAATGTAACGTCCATTATAATATGACAAAAGAAAATAATATATTTCCTACTGTATAAATATTGTTAGTTTTCTTAACTTTTTAATGAGATTTTATTTTTGGATTTACAACACATGAAACAAATTATTAAACAATCATTATTACATTGTTTTTGAGATACTGTGTAATTGTGAGATATTTATCTTCTTTTATCCATACTTACATAATAACTCATATTAGTGAATGATAATGACTTTTAAAAGAGACAGAAATGGGCTTTAATGTCTTTTCTTTAGTTAGTTACATTTCAGGATACATAGTGTATTATGCAGATTTACAGGTGTAAAAATGCACTTATTGTAATGTATATATTCCTAATGTATATATTCCTACAGTCGCACAGAGTAAATATTTGTGTGTGAGTGTGAGGCTGCCTGTCGGTCACAAACACACTGTGTGATGTGTTTGTTGTTGGCAGGAGACAAACTGACATGTAAATAGCCACTGAATCACAGAGATGAAACAAACATGTTGACTTGTTGTTTCCAGAAGGGGCGTGTGTGAGTGTGTATGTGTGTGTCTAATATTCCAGAACTTTGTGTGTGTGTGTGTGTGTGGTGTGTCTAATATTCCGGAACTTTGTGGCACCCCCCGACCCCATCAGTCTGTGATTGGTCTGTGGCTCCACCAGCGCGGATTAGACCATGTTTCCCCACTTTACGTCCCCTGTTCCTCTCTCTCTCTCTCTCTCTCTTTTCTATTTCTCTCTCTCTCTCTCTCTCTCTTTCTTTCTTTCTCCCCACATCACATGATCCGTTACATCACGGGATTGAGGTCAGAACTGGATTAGGACGAGCAAGCGAGCGAGCGAGAGAGAGGCAGCGCTGGAATTACTGAAAGTGACGGAGGAGAAGTGTGTGTGTGTGTGTGTTTGTGTGTGTGTTCAGATGGTCTGTAGATGAAGAGAAGAGGAGAAGAAAAGAGATGGTGAGAGATTGAGACAAAGGAAGAGGAGGGAGTGCAGGGCGGCAGAGGGAGGAGGTGTGTGTGTGTGGGGGGGTGAAGAGAGCAGGATTGAACAATACAAATGTAGTGTAGCGATGGGGGCAAAGGTCAGAAGCTCAAGCAGGAACTGAGACTCCACTGTAAGTGTGTCAGAAACATTCAGAGAGAAACTGGACTAACACTCAGATTTTTCATGTTTTTGGTTGTAAATGATTGACAGGAGTGGCGTACCCGCCCACCAAAAACAGAAAAACAGGAATTTTACCGAGCAGTTTTCAGTGGTGCAGTGTAAGTAGTTTTCAGGTCAACCACTGCCTCGATCTGTTAGTTTATTGTGTTACTGTGTGATTTTCAGTGGTGGGTAAAGTAGTCAGATCCTGTACATAAGTAAAAATACTACACAATAACACAAACACATGAATAGATGGTGGCAGTGATATTCCAGCAACTCCTGTGTTCTGCTCTGTAAAATTACTGTTTTTGTCAATGGAGTCTGGTGGCAATAAAATGTCTGTCAATCATTAGCACCCAAAAACATGGGAAAATAAGGGCCAGGTTGATCCAAAACACATCTCAACAAAACAGAAAATTATCTGACAGTTAAATTACATCAGTGTTTTTGTCCTGGTAAACACTTGGGATCCTAAACTGACCCTGCAGTGGCACGGCAGAGATCAGGGTGAACCTGGGAGAGCTAGACTACAGATTAGACTACATCACACTGGCATGAAACTGGAACTGGACGGCCTGACTGGTTCCTGCTGTCCAACCAAGGACACGTGGAGACAGTCACACACAGCTACGCTTTTATTTTGAAAGTGTAAAGTGAAAAGAAATGAAACTACTAGAGATGGGAAAGTTTCATCTCCCTGTACAAGTTGTACATGCTGATGTTTGGTGGACTTCATCTGTGTTATGTCAGGGTTTTTTTCTATTTTTATTTGCAAGAGGTCAAAGTTTAATTAACAATGCTTTATGTCCCATGATGCACTGGGCCTGTGAGAGCATCTGTCACAGAGGGAACATTGGAACCAATTTGTCATCTGGAGAGGGAGAAGGTTTTAATCCCGCCGATGAAAGGAAGAGAAATGTCCAGAGAAAGATGGACATGAGAGTGGAGAAATGATGAGGAGAGAGTGACAGCGTGGAGAAGAGGAGGAAGAAGGAGCAGAGGAAGAGGAGGACGGGAAGGAGGAGGAGGAAGAGGAGAGACGGTAATCCCGTCTAATTCACTTAGTGTTGCGCTGAGGGAGCAGGACACTAAGAGGATTTGGGACATTCTCTAAATTAGATCAGCAAGAATAACAAACTGCAAGGAGAAGTGGAGTGAAGGGAACGAGGGGGCACGCGGGGAGAGGTGGCACTGAGGAAGAGGGGGCAGATTGAAGGAGGGTGGCACGAAGGAGGGCAAAACAGGAGCATGTGAGGAGAAGGTGGAAACAGACGAAGAGACGGGTTCGATCCATCAAGAAAAAAATGGATGACGGGAGGTTTAAGGAAGAAAAAGGTTTGAATCATTTTGACAAACCTGCTCTGCAACTAATATTCACCCATGAGCAAGGCATTCAGTCCCCAACAAGTGAGTAATCATAGAGGTACTGAGGGAAAATGAAGATGCACAGACATCGAAGAGTCGCCACCTGTTGCCCAACACACCTGAAAACCTGTTCTAACCAACACCGAACGCCGAGCACTCCCATAATCCAACTGTTGTAGTCCAACATATCATTAATCTGTGGCTCTAAACTCTGACTTTTACTATTAGTGATATTAACTAGGTGTTAAGTTGTAATCTGCAATAAAGCCCTTAGGCAGAAGTGTATGCTGAGGTTGACAGTGGCCGGTTGATCCATTCATACTGTAATACTGATCCTGTTACCACCACTAGCTGCAGATCACTCTCACCTACTTACACTGCACCACTGTGTGATTTAGCAGTATTACCACACAAGTGCAAATCTTATTTAACGATTTATGCAAATAACTACATTTATGAGTTTTACAAGTTGGTTTGATAATTCAGTGAGGACATAATGAAAAACAAAGGGCAGGTGTTGATATTGACATTTATAAACACAGGGAAAATTAACCCCAGGAAACAACCTCAATCATAGCTACCAAAAATAAATGAATAAAGATTAAAAAAATAAACATAAAACACACTGAAAAGAAGAGCTTTTAAGGGGACAAAAACCTGCAGCTGCCACCTGTTCACCTCCTGACTGACCACTGACCACCATTTTATCTTCTCAGTTAACTGGAACATAGCTCAGGTAAGAACAGGGGTGAACTACAGAGTCCACAGAACACAAATGCACCAATAAACACTAGATTTTTCTGTTACTGCTGAAAACCACAATCTATAATAAGCACACAAAGTGTTCAGAGTTCAGTGAATGTAATTGACTACACAGCAGTTTTACCCACATCCTAACAATGTCCCAATCCCTCAGTCAGAGAACCTAATGATGCAAACCTGTTTCCACTCTCCCTGATTGAGAGGCTGATCTCAAGACCAACTGAAAACACACACTAATCCTGAACATGTAAACTAAAAATAAACTACACATCACAACCAGTGAATTCAAATATCAAAACAACTGGACAAATTCATAGAAACGAGATATTCAGCAAAGAGTCATCATGAATAACAAAACACAGCACACATAAATGTTTCCCCTGAAAAAAAAACTGAAAAACTGCTCTAACTCAAATGTTTAAAAAGGTAAAAGTGTCCATTACTTGAAGTTCTAATAATGGCTTAACTGTTTTGTATACTAATCTCATGTTGTTATATTATTTCAACATCTCAGTGTTTGTTTTGTTCCTGTTTTTATTTTAAACATGTACTTTGTTGTTAAACTGAAAACATTCTTTCTTTAAGGAGGTGATTCTGTGTTGAGCAGGAAACCTTATTGAATTGTGGCCTACAGCACTGAGTTTGTCACTGGACTTATCGCCCATGTGTTACAATTAAAGTTGGTTTAAAAACAGCTGAATAAGGCAGATCCTCCTTCACTGACTGCAGACTGATACTGATGGAATGGAATGATGGAGTGAAGTTCTAGAATGTTCAGCACAAGGATCAAAGGCAAACTGGCAGCACAGAGGGGAGGGGCGCACACACACTAAATACTGTGGGAGGCAATTAGACACAGGTGCAACACATCAGGGCGGAGCAGACAATCACAGGAGCGGGAAACACACAATTTCTTTATGGTGTGTCCTTACTCTGATCTGCTCATTTCAACAAAGTTAAAAGAAAAATAAATGAACTAAATGTGATGCCCTCTGGTTGCACACATGAATCACAAAAGTATGAAACACCTGTAAAACTATGGAGACCGCTCTAAAGACTTAAAAATGTCACAATATGCATTTTAAGTCAATACAGTTTGAAAAGCCGCCAAAAGTCGTATCAACACATTTACGCAGACGATGAGCCACTGCACATGTATGGAACGCGTCCTCCAAGCAGAGTATTAACGAAAACAACTACGTGTCCACAAGCGAGTACAACTGAGACTTAACAGAAACTGACAGTGGGGTGACTGTGGTACCACATAAAACACAATTTTAGTCCTTTTTGAACAAAACCAGACTTGTGTTGTATTTCCAGCCGCTGTTTTAACCTGGTCTGACTCTGTCTTGTTCCCACACAACAGAACAAAGTGTTCCTCACTCAGTGATCCCACGTTATCGCTCTGAAACTCATCATGGATTTTACTTTTCGTTCTATTGTATTCTTACCCAACCAAAAAAAAAGTACAGTTAAATTTAGCAACTGTGTGTCCGTGTGTGTTGTTTTGTCTGTAGCATGTGTTTAGTGATGACTTTCTGTTTGCATGTGTGTGTGAATCTGCATGTTTATGTTTGATGATTATAACCATGTCCATGACTATGCCTGTACATATGTGTGCGTTTGGGCGTGTGCTCAGCGCGTGTATGCTTGGCGGCGTTGGGATTAGGAATCGATTAAGAGGAAATTGGACTGCAGGCAGGCAGAGGGAGGGAGGGAGGGAGAGCTGATGGGGGAGGCTGGTCAGCTCTGGCAGCAGCAGCAGCAGCCTGTGGCATGATTACAGAGTGCCTCCAGAGCAGGCCGGCCACCAGCTTGTTCGTAGGGGATTAGATAGAGGAAAGAAATGAATCATATTTCTAAGTCCTGAGTGTATCTGTGTCTGTGTCTGTGCCTCACAGTCCATATGCTGCTGCTGGGGGATTACAGGAGCACAGGGCCTGCAGAGCACAGGAGGGGGTCTATCTATCTATCTATCTATCTATGAAGATACTCTTAAAGTTTAAAATTCAGTTGTCAGAGTAACGATGTAGCTTTGTCTACAGGTGTAAACAAACAACTGTAGTCAACTGCACTTTATTAATTAGCTTTAGGACAGGACAGTGTTCTGCTGTGTCACCATGAAGCTGAACACAGCTCAGTTTAAATCCCAGTCAGAAGGCACAGTCCCAGTCGAAACACGTGGCATAACGAAACAGTGATCAGTACTGACCGTCTGTCTGATTGTGTTCAATTGTGTAGCCCCATCATGTGTTTCACAGTGCAACATTCTTTGATGTACAAAGTTCGACTTCAACTCCAATGTGTAAATTTTACTCAAAGTTACACTATAATGTCTGAAACAATGACAAGTTTTGAACCTGGCCCAACACTGAGCAAGAGGTGTACCCAGCCACCACTGAACAGTTGCTGTTGCATAAACTAACGATGCAATTGTTTGATTACGATACAACTGTTTTTGTTGCCGTTTTTTTGTCGTGTGAGTCAGTCTGAGTGGAGTTTGTGTACATGGGCACGAATTTACCTTTTTTTCGTGACAGCTAGTATGACGTGCAGTTTGTCAAATATTCACAATGTTGAAACGGGCAAACAACTTGTTTTGTATCTGGTTCGTGAACTCTCCTTCTTCTACTCTGTTCTGTATTATAGCCGTAAAGGTAACCTGTACCACCATCTTCTGACAGGTTCCAACATTCAATCCATTTGCTTCAGTTTATCCATGGTTGGGTCATGGTGGCAGCAAGCCAAGTACAGTATTCCGGATGTCACTCTGCCCAGCAACATTTTCCAGCTCCCCCTGGGGGATCCTGAGGCATTCCCAGGCCAAATGGGATATATAATCCCTCCAGCAAGTTCTGGGTCTACCCTGGGGTCTCCTCACAGTTTCCCAGAAAAGCTCCAAAGGAAGGTGCCCAGGAGGCATCCTAATCGGATGCCTGAACCACCTCAACTGGTTCCTTTTAACCTGAAGGAGCAGTGGTTCTGGATGTCCAAACTCCTCAGGTGGATTGGTGTGTAATGCGGACATTGTACCAGACCGTTGTGGTGAAGAGGGAGCTAAATTGGGAGGTGAAGCTTTTGATTTACCGATCGATCTATGTTTCAACCCTCACTTAAGGTTATGATCTTTTGGTAGTGACCAAAAGAATGAGATTGTGGATACAAGCAACCAAACTCAAGGTGTTTCGACTCTTAGAGAGTCTTAGAGAGTCTTAGAGATAGGGTGAGGAGCTTCAAAACTTTGCGGCAGTTTGACTTGACAATTATACGGAAACACAGCTATTGTGATTCAAGGCCTTTGCACCTTTAGATATCAAGCATCAACACACCATGCACTGATAGCGTGCCTAAAACCCCTCATGCAGTGCACTTTTCACAACCCTATGGAAGCTGACCTTCTGGCCTACTGGTGGCAGGAACACACAGAAACGTTCAGCAATCCAAAAATAATCTCTTGTACTTCAGTTTGGGGCCGGTGGAGTGGTTAGGACTCAGTATTATGGTTAGTTCTAATCTGTTTTCTGTCCTCTCTGCCCTGCTCCCTCTCATCTCTGCCTTATATCCATTCAACCTCTTGTATGGATTAGTGGACCGCTCCCAGAAACAGATTCCCGATCTCCTCTCCGTGGATGTCCAACACTCCCTTTTTTTCCCCAACTCCATCAGCGATATAGAAGGATAACACAGTCAGAGGTAAAGCACAACCTTGATTCAACACTTACAGCCAATGTTTAGTGATTAAATGCTCAGATCCAATGACTTACAGAACGCAATGAGTTTTAATGAAGTTGTTTAATGTCTCAGAAACATCGTAGCTATCTAGCATGGTAGTGGTGAGACTGGTCAAACACAGGAGACAAATGAAATATACAAAATAATTCATGTCAGAAAAATAAGCAGAGAAGATTATAGTAATGCAAAAGATAAAAGTACAGTAAATGATTAGGAAGCATAAACAGAATTGTATCCTATTACTGCTACTTTTATTGGATAAACCCCTGAGTTTGAAAACAAAAAACAGAAGAAGCAGAAACCAGAAAAAAATATAAACAGAAAAAATAAAAAGTTGGCAGTTTTCTAGAAAGTTAAGAAAGAGAGATTCTGTTGGGTGGAGTGCCTGCGTAACAACACATCGCTGATACCAGACATGATTGCATTTTCAAGTTTTAATATTTACAAAAAACCCAGCAAAAAAAAAAAAAAAAAAAGAATATTAGCAATGTCTGTGTCAGCTGGAGACATAATATTAATGATGATAGTAATAATACTGATAATAATATCAACTTCAAAACAAATTACGACAATTTTTACTTCGACGAATTCACAAATTTTATAATATTGTTTAAGTCTAATACAAAAAAATACATCAAACACATAAAGTGGTACCCATCACATCTTTACAGGTTGGACGTTGAGAGAGGCACCGAACTCTCTGTGCAAAGGGGGACGGGGGGGGGGAGGATGTTGGGGGGGAGGGCGAAGGGGGCTGCATGGCGGCCGAGTCCCTTCCCTTTTTCTGGTGCAGCCTCTTCTCTCCGAATCAAATAATTTTAAAAAAGACAATGAGATGAGAATTGCTTCGACAATCCTCAATCCTCATACGAACACTGCAAGGTGGAATGGGGGAGGAAGGGGGGAAGGAGGGAAGGAGGGAGGGAGGAGGGGGGAGTAGTCGGCTGCCAAGAGCCACAATGTGACTATTGTTGCCCAAATTGTCTGGAAGTGATCCTATTAAACTAACAATGTACAAGCCATTCTGCTGATCATTACAACCATGCTCAAAGGCAACAGGTTCGTACTGCAGTCCTACCTCCCCCCCTTCACTTGTATCACCCCCACAGGCTGCAGAGGGTCGGTATCAATACAAGGCTACTGGGAATCATCCACCGTCTGTTTCCACCCCTGTGAATGTGAAGACACCCCTCTTTGTTTTTTTGTTGTTTTTTTTTAGTTGTCTGCGTGGGATTATCGCAAAGTCAAGTTGTTTGGCTCAAAGCTCGGTGGTGAAAAGCAGCTTCATGAAAGAAAAGACATCACAGAAAATACAAGACAAAAAAAATCAGTCTAGGAGGAAAGAAATAAAACGTAAGCAAGCTCGGGATCTCATCGGGTTTAACACGTCGATTTTCAAGGCTTCAAATTTGGTCCAAGTCGAGGCCAAAAAGGGCGAATTCTGCATGTGATAAGTAGCCTCAGTAGTAGTTTTTAAAATCAAGAATTTCTGAGAACTTAAGCTGTTGTCGTGATTTTATCGTAAAGATATCGCAATCTTGCGTTCCTTTTACACATGCGCCCATTCCTTGATTGATTTCTATGTTGTTAAAACTTAAAAACACTACTGTTGTCTCTTTGTTGCGATCGCTGAGGCTAGCATCAACAGATTAGTTTGACGCCTCCACACGTATTTTCGTGATTAGTTCGTCAAAATATGACTAATTGATTTCTGAGTCCCAAGTTCTCTTCCTTCTTCTAAAAACACACCAAAAAGCAAACTTGAGTTCCCCTCACCTCCCTCCCCACCGCACCCCACCTCCACTTCCTGTTATTTACAGGACCTGGAACTTCCAGGAGTTCTGGTCTTTGTAGTCTAGACAGTCAGTGGCGTTGAAATTGAGCTTCCAGGCAGCTTGGTCCTTGTAGTCTAGACAGTCGACAGCTCCGAAGCCCAGCGAGGCGGCCGTGTAGCCCTGCGAGGAGAGCGAGGCGGGGGACTGGCTGAGGGGGCCCCCCATTGAGGAGGCCGTGATGGGGCTCAGTGCTCCACCGGTGCCCGACAGCTGCGGGTGCATGGGGGACAAGTAGGAGCTACAGTCCAGGCCGGTGAAGTAGGAGGAGGAGCCGGCGTAGCTCTGGCTGTAGGCCGGGGCCTGGGTGTAGGTCATGGGGTAGGTGGTGGTGCGCTGCATGCAGGGGGTGGTGGAGGCAGACAGGGGGTCTGGCAGCGGGGAGATGGAGGCCGGGCTCCAGATGGACACCGTGGCGCTGGCTGAGCTGGAGCTGGGGGTGATGGCGGTGCCCGGCGGAGGGGGCGGAGGGCTGTAGGGTCCGTTGGTGGGATTGGCACTGGCCTCTGTGTTGGCCTCACGAGCCGGGGACGCCTTCTTCTTAGGGGGCCGTGGTTTGGACTGGCCTGTGCTCTGCTGCTGCTGCTGGCGGCACTTGGCACGACGGTTCTTGAACCAGACCTGGAGCAGGGTGGAGGGTGGTTATAAAACCAGAGTTTAACTGAAAAGACAAACCTAAAACACACAATACTAAATGAAATACTGATGTGTGGTGTGTTACCTGGACTCTGGACTCAGGCAGGTTAATCTTCAGGGCCACCTCCTCCCTCATGAAGATGTCTGGGTAGCGGGTTTTGGCGAACAGAGCTTCCAGGATGTCCAGCTGTGCGCGTGTGAAGGTGGTGCGCTCCCGACGCTGTTTACGCGGGGTGCCTACGAAAAAAAAAAAAAAAAAAATATATATATATATATTATTGAATTAATTATTATTCGCAGTTTTATGATGTTGGTTTTTAAAAGATTCTTCACAATTTAAAAATCATTATCACACTAAAATATCCTGATTATTTTTGTGTTTTTATAAATAAAATTTTAGTTTTTGTTCGTGAATAAACAAAATAATTATTTTAGTTCCAACCTCGCAGCACAAATCATAAAACAAAGACCTGTAGTTTCTCCTTTACTTCGTCCGAAAATGTCGATTTTTTCCGAAATTTCTTGCAAATTACCGGATTAGCGATAATTTTCATCATGTTTCATATACAAGACGAAATGTTTCGTTAACTTTCGATGATTGATGCATTTTATTGGATCGAATAAAAATGACAAAACACGTCGTATGTTTTTATCTTTAATAAATGAGACCGTTAGAATCGAAATCTATATTTTAAAGAAACGAAAGTTTCTCCACATCTATTTTTAAAATGGTTTTTAAACGTCTCTAATCTGCGACAGGAAGGCCGAGCTCTAACACGCCTCCTGTCACCGATGCCAAAACCTCCGCATCACTTTACTCCTCTTCCTCAGGAGGATGACAGATGCTGATCAGGTCATAAACAATATAAGAAAAGTCCCATTCATTCACGAGAAAACACTAAAATACAATGAGCATCATTTTTCTAAATAGGTTAGACGATAAGAGCAACAGATTGGAGTCTGTTTCTGATGTTAAGTCTGTGTGAGAACAGGCTGCGTTTCTATTCACACACATTATTTATTGTTTTTTGACTCTGTAATCCGCTAAACTTATAGGTCAAGTGAACACATGTTCTGACGCCTGAGGAATCAGACACTTCTGTTCATGCACATGAAGTAAAACTCAGCTGAATTTAAAATAAATAAATAACAAACAGGAGATTTCTTCCTTTTTTACTGATCATTTTACGCAAAACAGTTTCAGTTGCAGCGTTTCAGAACAAATATTTTCGCTACAAAAATAAAATAAAAAGCGATAAACGACAGATTTAGATAAAGATTTACAGGTAGAGTTAATACTCACTGGGGTATCCAACGGCGGCGGTGTGGAGCAGATCCATGCCCGGGCCGGACAGCGTTAACCCGTTCACGGCGTAATGTGGTTGCTTAATGTAGGACATCATGTCTCCTGCCGGCTTTAAAACACTCCCTCACTCCCTCACTCTCTCTCTCCTTCTCTCAGACCGGGGGCCGGGTCTCCTAGCTAGTCTCCAGGGGGTGTCTCTCTCTCTCTCTCTCTCTCTCTCTCTCTCTCTCTCTGTCACTCCCTCCCTCTCTTGTTTATCTTTTTTTTTTACCCTGGGTTGTTTGTCACTTAGTTGTTTTTGATTTTTCTCTCTTTCTTCTCCTCGCTGGTCTTTACTCTGACTTTGTGCCGTGGAGCCAAAGTGATGCGTAAAAACCTGATGCAGCAGATTTAAGAACCCGGATCGTATTTTCTGCTTCTTCTGTGCAGATAAGAAGAGGAGCAACAACTCAAACCAACCCTGAGTTTTAAGACCCCGCACTTAAAAAATGAAGGAGAACTAAACGAGACTATGACACAACCGCTCCAACCGAGTCGTGCGTAATTACCGTGCGCAATTACGCATGTGAAAGTTGCCCCCAAAACAGCAGCAGTTCCCAAAATAAAGAAAAAAGTTCTTTCGCTTTGTGGCCTGACGGGTGCTGGGACGAGTATCTGGGCCCCCTGACGGTCTCTGGTCCCTGAGGAAGACAGGATGTGGATCAGCTGCAGGTTGGACAAGTGAGGCGAGCGAGAAGAGACTGGCTAATTAGAAGTAACTTCTTACCCAAGTAGACACCCAGAGCCCTCCCTCCTCTCTCTCTCTCTCTCTCTCTCTCTCTCTCTCTCTCTCACGTGGGCGCGCTCACTCAGACGCGCGCCCACACACATGCTGTCATTGTGTATTCATGTTGGGCCTGTAAAACTTAATATGTCGATGATATTTGATGATGATAAATTTGCGCAAACTCGTTTTTATTTTTGAATTTGTTGGAGAAACTTCCTCTTGTAGCAGCAGCAAACACGTGTTTAGATGTGAGCGACGTGTAATTAATGCAGATTTATTAAAAAAAGAAAGAAATAAAGACAGAATTAAAGTTTGTTAAAGACAGATAAAGTTTAAATCTTGATTTGAATCTTGTCCTGGTGCCTTGAACCATCTTCTAAACATCATTTTTAATTTGTTTCTTACGCACAATTGTGAAAATTGGCCTCCTAAAATAATGGGGAGTGTGGAGGAGGCAGAGGTAGAGCAACAGAGAGGCGAAGAGAATAAAGGGGAGGTGGTGGAGGGGGTACAGGCCGGATTAAAAACAGGCACAAAGACCGCGTTGTTCTGCTATTAAATCCCCTTCTGATCCCCAACATGCTCCCTTCACCCCATTCATCCTTTATTCATTCACCACACAGTCAATACAAATAACAATAACAGGGAAATAGGTGTTTATTTAATTATATGAAGTAATGCAGCTGTTGTAAATTTAATATTTGCACTGAGATAATTCGACACATTAACTTTAATTTCCTATAAACCTGAAGGCCTCAGCGCGGTGAGCTGCTCTCCTGCTCTGCACCTAAAATAAATCTAATCATAAATAAAACATGGAGCGCTGTGATGTCGGTGTGTTATTCTGTGGATGTTTGTCTTCAGCACCGTGTCGCTGTGTGTCCGCTCTCCTGTGCCATCCTCGCGCTGCGGGCGAGACAATTTCACTGCGTCCAAAGCCGATTCTCTCGCGCTTGTTAATTGAATCGGATTTCTTATAGTTTAAAATCCACACACACACACACACACACACACACACGCAGACCCATGTTAGCTACAAGCCCAAACTGTATAAGGGGTTTATCTGGCTGTGTAAAGCCAAAGCGGAGATATAAAGACACAGAGCGACAGAGAGACTTCACCGGAGAGTTTCAACCGTTTCCTAAATGTCCAATAAAATGTCTTCACCTGCTGCACGAGGGCGAGTGTGTGTGTGTGTGTGTGTGTGTGTGTTAGGCCTTCATGTGCTGACGTTTGGATACCTCGTGTCTCCAGTGGACGCTTCACCTGCTCCACATCCAGGTACGATCTGTTTTTGTTTTGTTTTGTTTGTTGTTGACAAGAATGTCTCGAGACCCCCAACTGAGAGAGAAGAAGAAAAAAAAACGGCGGGAATAGAAAAGAGAGAGAGAGAGAGAGAGAGAGAGAGAGAGAGAGACCTCAGAATGCGCGCGACACCTCGCTGCTACGCACGCGCGCGCGCGACACTTCACGCACCTGCCTCTCCCAGACTCTGAACTAATTTACCTTTCAGATTTAAACATTTGCTCTTATTTTATTATGTGTAAAGTTTTATTTAAGAGTCTGTTGCAGAAAATGAACAAATCGATTCCTCAGTGTTTTTAAAAATGTTTTAATGTTTATTTACGAACAAGAAAACAAGATGAGAGAAGACAAGCTGAAAAGCTCCTAATTAATCAAGTAATTAGCCCAGAATGATCCATTATGAATAAATACAAGAGGCCTTTACATTCATCTCTAACTCTGAATGAGCCTTTAAAATATTGTCACATTGTAAAATATGGTTTAAAACGGTTGTTTTTTAGTAACTGAGCAATGACAGTGATTTAGACACAGGTCCACTGTGAACCTGGAAGAATAACTGGTATTTTTGAAACTTATTTTCTCCTGTTTTTTGGTGTAAATGATCGATAGAGACAAAAACAATTCAGACAAATTTGTCCACGTCAAAGTACGTTCACTAAAGTCCTTGTTTTTGCCACTGACAGATTCAGATTGTTATAAGTGTCTGACAACATTATGATATGATTCCTACAGAGACAGAGCTTTTTATTAAAGAGGAGGATCCTTTTTGTTTCACCAGAAACATCACTATTTATCACTACCAGACTCCACTGAGAAAAACAGGAGGTTTTCAGTTTGTTTGTGTTATTGTGTGATATTTTTACTTTAATAAAGGATCTGAAAACTTCCTTCCACCACTGAAAGTCACACAAAGACACAAACTAACTAACAAATGAGGTAAATTAGCCACTCCACTGTTCTACTCTGTAAAATTCCTGTTTTTCTTAATGGAGTCTTGCAGTGATAAAATGTCTGTTTCCGGTTAAAGAAAAAGGATCCTCCTCTTTAATATAAAGGTCTATCTCTGTAGGAATCCTCTCCATAATGCTGTCAGACACTTATAACAATCTGAATCTGTCAGTGGCAAAAAAAGAACTTTAGTTAGAACAGTTGTGCCGTTTATTTAAGTTGTTCTTGTGCAATCATCTTGTGCGATCATTTACACCAACAAACATGAGAGAAAAGTCCCAGGTTCAAAAACACTGTCAGTTCCTATAGAGTATATAAAGTGATTTGTACAGTGGATTAAGGAAATCGATTGGTGAGTAATTTAGTTTGAAAACTTTAATCTTGTTTTTTTTCCTTTATGCTCACATGTATAATTATACAGGCACGCTAAGTACGATATATTAATGCTCTTTAAGATTTCATTGTTGCACGACATGTGATGTTTTCTGGGTTGTTTGTGGGGAAACTGCTCCGTGATGACGAGCGGTAGTTTGGACGCACTAGGACCCGGAGCAGAAGCAAATTAAGGACAACCAGCACATAAGAGGCTTAGTACATCTAATCTACACACACACACACACACACACACACACACACACACACAGCATTTCATAAACATCCTATTTTGAAATAAGCACGCATACACGTCCCACCGGCAAACACAGCCATTGTATTTTTTTCATTTAGTTTTTCATTTTCTCCAAACTCTTTTTTCCCCCCTCACCGCCGCCGCCGCCTCGTTGACCTTAACTTCCATCCACCACTTTGTCGCCCATATGCTCCGCCATTTCTCTCATCCATCCTCATCTCATGATGATGATGATAAACATCGCAAACGCACAGTTTTCCTCTTGAATGAGCTGTTTTTACCGTTAAATCGATCAGAAATGAGTTTAAACTGACAGAAACTTAAACTTAATTCCTGTGTAGCTGCACAGAAAATGGAGCTAAAATTTTACCCAGAATCCTCCCTGCTAAACAAGGCTTTGTCGTGTGCGTTTCCTGTCATGTTGCCGCTACTGAGCGGCGTTAAAAAAAACACACACACACACACTTTTCCAGCTGTTAAGCACCTCTGACATCATGTTGTTCGATACACAGTGTGTGTTTTTGTATGTCTGTGTGTGCTTATAGTGTTATGTGTGTGTATGTGTGTAACTGTCACACACACACACACACACACACACACGCACAGAGTTCAGCCGATTTATCATAATATGCTTTATCTGAAAAGTAAGTATCTTACCTCGGGATAAAGGGAGGAAAGAGGGGTTTGTGGCCAGATTGACAGAGGAAGGGTGGATGGAGAGAGAACCGAGCGCCGTTTGCTGCACGGTTGGACGGAGAACCGGGACCTTTACAAGTTCTGCAGGGGCCCGGATCGATCGTTATTGATAAGGTAACTGTGTGACGGTGGTGGTGGGGGTTATGGGATGGCGTTGGACAGAGAGAGAGAGAGAGGCTGAGACTCGAGAGAATCGTGAGGCGTTCAGGGACTGGTCGGAGGTGGAAATCGTTACTGGGCGGACAGGGTGGGGTGGAAGGAAGAAAAGGAAGGAGGGAAGGAAGAGTAGAGGAGTGTGGTGATAAAACAAGGCAGAAATAAGTGGAAGGAGAGCGAGAGGGGGAGGCAGATGGGGAAGGGGGGAGTATGGGAGGGGCAGTGGGACAAACCTCGCCTACAGATTCCTGCTGATGTCTTTAATTTGACATTTTTAAAGTATCTGCACTTGAATTTCAAAGTGAATTTTAAGCGTTTATCAGGTCACCTCCACTGCTTTTACACTCGTTCAGCTAAAAACATGGTGTCTGTGTGGTGTGTGTGTGTGTGTGTGTGTATTGAGGTCAGTGTGTGTTAACTCCTCATTAAAGTGATGTGAGGATTTACTCTGCGTGAGTCCAGGGCCAGACCATGTGTCTCTTCCATCTACACCAAACACAATGGGGCCGCATGAAACTGAGAGCTCCCACGCTGCACACAGGTTACATTAAATGGACCTGCTGTTAGGCCGCCATTACACGCCATTAATGTGTGTGTGTGTGTGTGTGTGTGTGCGGAAGCATGTGTGTGTCCATGTAGTAGGATTTGGGTTGTCAGCTGTCTGTTATGGGTCCAGGCTAAAGATAAACTCAGGCTATCGACGCTTATATAATTATGAACTACATAAGTGTACATATACAACATATATATATATATATATATATAACCTACAGGGGTTATATAAAGAGATTCAACAGTAATGGTTAGTTCACTATCACTTGAACGCACTGTAAGTTATTTTCTGCCGCAGTCAGTCAAAGACGTAGTTAAATGACGTTGTGAACTAGCTGCAGCTCAGGATTCCTTCAGCGTTCATCGTTCAGGAGCTGAATTATCCACAGAGGTCTCCTCCTCTACGAAACAAACACACCCGGTGATTTAAAAAAGTAAAAACGGCGAATAAAGTAGTTTCATGTTAAAAATCAGGGTTTTTCTAAAGCGGTTTGGTGGGCACAGCATGTCACACGACGTCTGCTCAGCTTGTTTCTCTGATAACTTCAGATCCAGACGTTTAATAGAAAAATTTGTAGTTAAAACCGACCAAAATCTAAAAAGTAAATCTTAAAAATGAGGCGTAAAACTGGGAAAAAAGTTTTTGACGCTTCTAATCGCCACAACACTGACATACGAGTAAAGTGGAAGTGACATCATTGACAAGATGGAACTACAGATTTCTTTAAGTGTAAAAATTGTTGGAAAAAATTGGGATAATGTAAATACACAACTCAGCAACGTTTATAACATAGATCTAGTTGTTTCTAAACATAATGTCAAAAAGGTACGTATTATACCTTTAACTACAGGATTGAAACTGTAAATACAGTCTTAAACATTCAGGTTTATACATAAAATATTTAGATTACAATTTTATGATTAAATATGTTTTATATGCAGCAAAAAGAGCGAGCTTCATCTACAGCAACATTTTTAGAATCAAGGTAAATATTTATGGTTCTTAAGATTAAAATAATTTAAATAAGTAAAGTCATATTTCCCACATTTAAGAGAAAAAAACTCCTCAACCATTATATTTCACGCAAATCAGCGTCGAGCTTATTAACACGGCACGTGAAAATATAACAATAACAATACCTAAATTAAATGCTCCCAAAACATCTATCCCATCAGTCCAAACATTAACCCAATGATCAACATTCACAATCAGAGAATAACCAGCTCTTAACTCAACTACACTCAGGCTAAAGATGAATTTCAGGTTGGTTAGAGTGTGAGTTCATCTGTAATAATGTCTGGCCAACATCTCGATCAATTTCACAGACTGCCGACCCCCCCGCTGTGTGAATGTGTGTGTCCTGCTGTCTTCTGAGGGTAGACAGATCTCTAATCCACTGCAGACGGCAGCAGGTGGGGGGGGTATGTGTGTGTCATCGTTTAGCCCCCCCCCCCGTTGACCACTGTCTGGGGGTTTTAGCAAGTTAACACCTGTTCACGGCCTCATACTCATACACCTCGATAAGATGAGCGGTTACATGTCGAGACTGTTTGAATTTAAGTGCTAAAAAATCTCGCGCGGGACGACGTTCATGTAGGATTCGTAGAAATTAACGTACACAAGATGTAATATGAACGTTAGCAGCAACAACAATGGTTGAAGCCTGAATCCAATCTCCAGAAGTAAGAAGCTAATGTTAGGCTATAAACCAACTACACCACGGTCACATGACGTCAACGTCTCCACCACTAAGCTTCCAACTGGTCATTTCATTTAGCTCTGAGCTCTTCTACAAAAGCCTTTCTTCTTAGAAAGTTAGTGAGAGTTTGAAAGAGCGTGAGTAGAAACACAACGAGGCTGTAAAGGTGGACTGGTGAGTAGATGGGTTTTCATCTTAACGTCCCCGACAACCTCTGTAGTCTCATTTAGACACTCGTTAGCAACCGCCTTTTTTAAGACACGTAAAAGCTTCAAACATCAGGAGTGGGGGATTTACTGACCCATTTTATGTCGGAGAATAAAACCTGAAAATGTCCTGAGCTTGTGTTAAAACCACAGACCTTATTTCAGACATTTAACCAGAAACACACTGACTTTGGGACGAGGGAACAGGAAGAGCTAACATGCTAACATGCTAACTTACTTCCTGGTTTTAGGACCATGCTATACACCAATTTCAGAATTACTGTACTTATGTATATCTGTATGATGTGATGTGACGACGCTGTCTTTTCCTGCTGTGACAAAATAGTAACATTTATCATCATGTTTACAGTTTGGTAGCTCTACACGTTCTGAGCTCTCTGCTGCGCCCTCTAGAGGTGTCCTCCAGTAACACGGGTAGCACAAGTAGGAAATATGCGAAATATCTATTACGTTCATGATGCAACAATGGATGGCAGGTTAATAAGAGGGAATGCATCCTTCCTCGTCCCACTTTGTCCGACTCCTCAGAGTATCTGGTCCTGAGAGGGAAATATTTTATCTTCTGTGACTTATGAGATACTATTTACCAGATTTTGTTACATTGGCCGAACCCCTTCTGCTCATCGTGTGCAGCCATCTTTGGAGGGTCGCTACCGGAAGCCAAAACACTTAAAAATCTAATATTTATAAACCCCAAAACAAAACCAACGCTTGACTGTAATTAAATCAGGTTCACCTCTGAATGGAAAACAAATAATCTCAGATGCTGTTATTTACTGTATATATAGATATATAATTATACTGCATGTTACAACAATTTTTCTTCATAATTTATAAAAAGTCCAGTTAAAACACCAGACATTTAAAAATAATATGATATAAAATGGATGGTGCTTCATTAAATCTGTAATTTAATTTATATTTATTTATTACAGAATGAGTGTCTTGTCTTACAGTAAACAGTCAGTGAATATTCTTTCTATACTCAACATATTATTCTATTATTGTCAATATTTCTAGTGTAATTTATATTTATGTTTTCTGTAAAACACTACTTACTTTTTACTTTTACCTTCTTATCTTTCTTACTGTATCATTATATTATTTATTACTTTCTTGTTTATTATCACTGTTTTGGCACCAAGACAAACTCCTCATATGCGTGAACTTACTTTGTGATAAATGATTCTGATTCTGTTTTAAAATAATCTTGTTAATTTTACTGATATTAGACGACTGAGCAGAGAAGGAAGTTTTTTCTCGGACACACACACAGCTCATTAAAACAAAGCTCACGCATGATTTCATTCATGTGTGTGGTTTAGGTGGACGTGGGTTGAGTTTGAGTGTGTGTCTGTGTGTGTGTGTGTGTGTGTGTGTTTGTATAGTGTGGTACAGTAGCTTGCATCCCCCCACCCCCCACCTGCACCCCCCACCACCCCATATGGCAGTAGACAGCAGTAGTAATCATGGAAGTGGAGCAACAGGCCCTGAGCCTCACTAATCCTCAGCCACGCTCCGACACGTGCCACACTGATGCATATACCCACTCTACACACACACACACACACACACACATTATATACACATGCATACACACACATAATATACAACAGCAACACACAAATGCACCAGGTGGACTCACTGGTGGTGCCTTCACAAACCCAGGATTAACTTGCATCATTAAGTATAAAATAAACTCTCATATCTTGTGACTTGCAGCCACTATGAAGCACCCACTACCCATAATGCATCACTTCTCACACAAGCCACAGAATGAGGTTGCACACATTTAAACCGCAAGCATGCATTTTCATTTAAAACCTCACACAAGTGCAGCATGCCGATAGAAAAATCACACAGTCTTTTTGAACGACAAAAAAGCACCTTGCACACACACACACACACGCGCACTCTCCGTGACACGTACACACACACACAAAACCCTTTAACTGTGACGCACAAGGAGCCAGGGCCACAATGGTTCTCTTATTGTTAATTGGCTGTTTAATCCCGAGGAATGCGTCTGATTAGTCCCCGTCGGTGGGTCAGGATCTTGCTCAACACTCTCCTTCACAATGGACGGGCTGTAACAGAGATCTGGGGGCGGGCACACACACAAACACACACATGGACAAAGGTGTGTGCATAAACATCGCAGTCACACAATCGGGCGTCAATACATGTGTGTGCGGCCACGGTGGCCTCATACACCCCCTGTATTAACATACGGTGGAGAAGATCCAGGTCTGACTTTGTGGAGGTTCTGCTGTTTTCAAGATGTCGCAGTGTCGTGTCCCGAGTTGTTTGAACTGATCTGACTCCAAAAAACAAGAAGGTTCAGTTGTCAGTCGGCTGCTTGTGACGAGAAAGAGAAGAGGAAATGGCTGCAGTTGATAAGTTTCAATTCTTAAAAGGATGAAGAAAAACAAAGTTTGATGCCAGTGGGTGCTAACGTTAGCTAGCAAACCTAGCTAACGTTAGCACCAGTTAGCACCCTCTGGTAAAAGCGGGTACCCCTGATCTAAGCTATGGGTTTTACAGGGTGTTTCTTGCTATGAGCCTGCATCTTTGTGTTTCAGTTGTCAGTCCATTTCTGCGCTGTCCAGCTAAGGCATATAAAGGTGGTATTAGCTAGCTATCTTCGCCAAGGTACGGTGGAAACAGATGACCTTAGCTAGCTATTTTTAGGCAGCACAGACAAGGACTGACAACCAAAACACTGATGTGAGCTCATAGCGAGAAACACCCTGTAAAACACACAGCTTATATCAGGGGTACTTGCTTTTATTGGTTAGCTAGCTAACTTGACTTTTCTTTACTTGTTTAAACTGAAACTTATCAGCTGTTGACTCATATCAACTTATTACTTTGCTGCTGTTTTTTTGTAAAGGTCTGCCCTGCTATAAATTGACGATTCGATGCGTCCACTGGGGAGGGTAGAGCAACTTGTTTCTATTGGCCGCTCCAAAGCTCTCAGCTCCGGCGTCTGTTCTATTTGCTAGTCGAGAGAACATGCACAGCTAAACCAGAAACTACTGTTGTCATGGCGAGTTAAAACCGAATGACGACACTGTCAGCAACCCGGCAGGAGAGGCACTTCGCAGTGCGTTAGGATTTCAGAACCAAGCTGTGACAGAGACGTCGCAATTTCACGACTATGCAGAGGGCTTTTACTTTGCAAAGTCGGTTATAGGGAGTGGAGACAGTGGTAGTACCCAGTTGAGGCAAGAACGAATTGTCAAATCTTTGTCTTGAACAGCCAAATCCGATTCGACTGACAAAATTCAAAGTCTGCTGTGGATGCTGGTCTGACTGAGCCCTAATGTTTGTTTTGTGGTCTGCATGCATCACAGAGTCCAGTGTGCCTCAGCACATTTACAGTAGCGTGAAAAGATTAAAACAAACTACAGGAAACAAGTGATTTTACAGCACGAAGATACATTTCTAGCTATTATGAATGGATAGAGGAAGTGACATAAGAGAAAGGGATGATGGGTAGACTGGTGACAGGTGGACAGGTAGGGTCATAGTCGACCAGGATCTACGTGTGTGTGCTGGTGTGTGTGTTCTGTAGGAGGTCCAGTTCAGGCTGCATCACTGCTGACACACTGCTGCTGGTAAATCCAGCTTAGTGTGTCTAAAACAGGCCTACGAAATCTGCCACAGGGCCCCTAATGCTAGGGCCGCTGTCACCCTCAATCACTCACACACACCTAATCCCCACGCCGTGACCCAACACACACACACACACACACACACACAAAGACACACATGAGGCCTGGCTATACCCGATGCTCTGGGCCCATTCGGCTTGGCAGGCAGTCCCAGTACCAGGAGACACCAGCCACAGGGTCAACATTTCATACCAGGGGGTGGGTGGGGGAGGGAGGGGGGAGCAGGAGGAGGAAGGAAGGGGTGTGTGGAGGGGTAGGAGGGTGAGGAGGTGCTGAGTAGGTGGAGGTGAAGAGAGGAGGGAAATGGGAAAGCAGCGGAAGTGTTGGAAGGTTAGGATGACGTATTTTTGTAGAACAACCTGGAAGTTAGCATCACCTGGTTTCCTCTACAAAACGCCAGTAGGATTATTACAGAAAATAAACTGATGAATAAACGTTTATGATACTTAAATGCAGTGTTCAGCAAGATAATATTCACAAACGAACACCACTTTGTGACTTTTGAAGCCTAAATACAAATGCCAGAAGTAAAAAGCTAATGTTAGCCTAGCCAAAAAAATAAGATTAGAAAAACAACAAGGCTGTTTTCATGTTAACATCCCCGACAACCTCTGTAGTCTCATTTAGACACTCGTTAGCAACCGCCTTTTTTAAGACACGTAAAAGCTTCAAACATCAGGAGTGGGGGATTTACTGACCCATTTTATGTCGGAGAATAAAACCTGAAAATGTCTTGAGCTTGTGTTAAAACCACAGACCTTATTTCAGACATTTAACCAGAAACACACTGAGTTTGGGACGAGGGCACAGGAAGTGCTAACATGCTAACATGCTAACTGACTTTTGGGTTTTGGGACTCAAGTGGAGGGGAGAGGCAGAGGAGGGAGGTGGGGGTGAGGAATGTAGAGTAGGGAGGAAAGACACAGTACTTTGTGGAAATGCAGCATTATTAGTATTAATAATATTTCAAACTATTTCAGCCACTAATTAACTGACTGACTTATTATTTAATGCGACACATTGTCTTTGTTTACAAGTTACACCATTACAAACGTACTACCAAAAGAGAGAGGACACTTGTAGTGCATCAGAATTGCTTTAAGTTAAATGTAGCTGAAAGTGATGTATTTGTTTTAAATTCTCATAAAGAAATGTGGGTTTAAGATTGTGTATGCTAAAAAAATCATTAGCATTTTCTGCTGCAGATACAACAGGCATCATTTTACAAGGGGCAATTGATAAGTTGGTGTCCTCAGGTAAAAGAACTGCCCCCATTACCTGCATGTGAACTTCAACTCTTTGACTGATTCTGCAGAAAATTTGAAGTTGATAACTTTTGTGGTTTTTCTGTTTCGGGTGATTGAAAATTGAAAGTCAGCTCTGTCTAAGAAATGGCCAACTACAACTATGATGTCAAAATGGCGCCCACCGAGCCTCCTTCTTCATCTTGGGGTTTGCCTGCTAAGATGAGTCAAAATGGCTGCTCTGAAAAAGCCTCATGTACAAGCTGCAGCTGCTCCAGCTCAATGCCCAGTATGGACAATTTAGCAGTGTTTGACAATGCCTGCTGGTCTTAACCAAAGCTCAGTCTTTGTGTTTTTTCCCCAGGTTGTCCTGGACATGAAGATGAAGAGACAAACCTGAGACTCGTTTTGAGTCCTCCAGTGTTTACCCATATCCTGCTGTTTCTGTCAGGAGTTGTATGTTCATACACCAACCTTTCCTGGCTGGTGTAGTAAAGTGGACAAGAGGCAAAGAATTAAGTTAAGAGGCCTATCAATGTAACTTAGGGCCGTCTTGCTTTAAGGAGACTAACAGGGCTTTTTGCTGCTCTAACTGAGAGTCACTGATACAAGCCTCTCAGCCTAAATCCTAATTGTGTCTGCATACAAACTGAGGATCCACTAGTTAACTACTTATACATAACTATAGTTATTTTAAAGGGATTTCTGAACCTGGGTCCTATGTTTTAGGAGACAAAAATCTTTGGAATCAGTGCATAATTTAGAAAGAACGATAAAAAGCTTTTGCAATTTGATAAAATGATGCAACTGTACATCCACAAAAACATCATTTACAGGCTCAGGTTGTTATTTTAAATGTCTGACAACATTATGGATAGGATTTCTACAGAGATAGGCCTTTTTATTAAAGATTAAGATCCTTTATGACTTTTTGATCCTGTTTGACCAGAAACAGCTATTTTATTTTTATTTTTCACGTTAATAAAAAGGTCTATTTCTGTAGAAATCCTATCCATAACGTTGTCAGACACCTATAATAAGAACCTGAGCCTGTTAGTTACCTGTTTGCCTTGCAGGTAAGTCAGGATGGAGTAAATAGAGAATATTGTTTTTATGTACAATACAGTTTACTCTCTGGTTTTAATAAAAGAAAAGGAAAAAATACTTATGTTGCTGTTTTCTGTCGTTATATGTGTTCATGTTTATATATATATATAAGTGCATTAAGACTGCCAGTAACGTTCAGTAATTGAAATAGACATTGATCCGAATCCTCCGATTGGTGGGTCACTGTGGTGGAAACTCAAGAATGACGGACACACACACACACACACCAAGATTATCTGTCTGACACACACACACACACATACAAATATACACAGGACTCGGAAGTGTAACTGTTTACAAGAGTGAAAATAGATTTCCTTAAATAGAAAAGTACAAACAGAAACTTTGACTTCTGTTATGAAAGAGTTAAAGGCAGACACAACACTGCCACCTAGTGCTCAAACAGAGCAACGTGCTGTTCTACACAGTAGACAGAGAGAAGACAAAACACTAAACAGAGGCAGAATAATTGATTATAAATTCTCTATAAATACTCTTCATGCATCTTGGTGTGGATATGAGTAACTGGACCCTGGACCTGCTCCCTGTTCAGTCCTCTAGACCAGAAAACAGACCTGCTACCGTTCTGTAATAAGACCTGAGGTACTGTTAACGCCTCACTGATGCCATCTGCTGTTCAACAAGGGCAGTGCTGCTCCCTCAGGACAACCAATATATTTCTGTAATCTAAGCGATCCCACAAGTTATGATTCATTTAATCAAAGCTACGCTTACGTATTCTGAGAACCTTCATTGATTCTAGATGGGTATTGATTCTTGGACAAAAAATGCAACAATAAATTATTGAGAACTAACCTCATTTCAATTTGTTTCCCCTCACAGTTGAAAAGAAAAAACACACTCTCTTTTCTAGTTCCACCTGAAGTAAAATAAGTTCATTTTTAAATAATAAATAAAATTTACCCATTTACTGTTTTGTTACATCAACAATTTACTTTAGATCTAACACAGAAACAACTGAGCATTTATTTTTCTCATGTAGACTGGTCAGGATCTTTTGGAATATGTTTAAATATTAGTTAACTTCCAAATAAATAAACATCCAAAATATATCATATCAAAACATAAAGTTAGATTTTCCCCAAAAAATGGAACAGTTTGGAAATAAAAATTTGATTGTATTGGAAAAATATTTTATGCACAAATATTGTGTCCTAAAAATCACACAGATTTTTAACGTATATTTAAATGAGATAACCATGAAGATATTTTGCTTTTTTAAATCTACAATATTTTAAGTATTTCTTAAAATAGAAATATTAAATTATCTAAGTAACTTAATTCCTGACCACTTTTTTAAAATCATTTATTTTTAGTTGCTCATTAATTTTTCTTATTTTCCTTATTTTATATCTTGATGTTGATATGTTGCTGCCATTCACTTGGTTCTTGGTTTTGAAACTGAAGTGCCTATTTGACTTGTGTTATAATAACGGATCAATTTTTAAAAAGTCAATAAAGCTCCTTAACTATTTAACCTAAAGCAAAACATCACATTTCTTCAAATTATCTTTTCTGTTCTGTTTTATTATGACAGGTGTTTTATGGACATTTTTGTTGCAATGTTACAAGGGTGGTGTTAAATTAAGCTGTATGACAAATGCAGGTGGTTTAATGTGTCAGATCAGAATTTAAACATCACGTTCCTACAGTATATCGAATTAAAAAAGCCCAATAGAAATGTCTCAGTATGAATCAAACCTACATCAGTTTCTTCTTCAGGTGTGCACAGTTAACCTCCAGTGTACTGCTGCTAACAGTGAGTGTTGTTAAATCAGGCTTTGTTGAGCACTCTAAGAATGAAATACTATGAATATGAATTGTGGTCTGATGCTCGTGAAGGCACCTTTACTCCCGTTCTGCGATGGCGATCAGGTGGGTTTCGATCTCCGCCTCTGTCAGCGTCCTACAAGAAGGAGCAGAGGGCGATGAGTGAAAACAGGAACAAGGTAAAAACGATAATCTAGAGCACTGGTGATGAGCAGAGTGTGACTCAAATTACCTGAATTTAGGTTTTTCTTTGGTGACCACGCCGACCTCCAGCTCACTGGCCTTGAAGTCCAACGACAAGACAGAGGATAGACAGGAAATGGCCAACTGGAAAGACAAGGAGGGGGGCATTATGAACAATATGGATAGGATTCCTATAGAGAAAGATCTTATTACGAAAAAGTAAGATCCTTTTTGTTTAACCAGAAAATCGTTGTTATCTGTACCAGACTCCATAGACAAAAACAGCAACTTTACCAAGCAGGAAAACAGGAGCTGCAGGAATAGCACTGCCTCAATCTGTTTGTTAGTTTGTATTATTGTGATGTTCTCTTACTTATGTAAAGGATCTGAATACTTCCTCAACCACCGAAAGTCACAGAATAACACAAACAAACTAACAGATTGAGGCAGTGGTATTCCAGCAGCTCCTGTTTCCCTGCTCTGTAAAATTTGTGTTTTTGTCAATGGAGTCTGGTAGTGATATATAGTGACGTTTCTGGTTACAAAAACAAAAATGATAAAATTTATGGACAGGATTCCTACAGAGACAGACCTTTTTATTAAAGAGAAAGATCCTTTTTGTTTAACCAGAAACATCGCTATATATCAATACCAGACTCCTCTGACAAAAACACAAATTTTACCAAGCAGAACATGAGGAGTTGTTGGAGTACTGCTGCCTTGATCTATTAGTTTGTTTGTGTCATTGTGTGACTTTCAGTGGTGGAAGAAGTATTCAGATGCTTTATATAAGTCAAAGTACCACACAATAACACAAACAAACTAACAGCTCCTGTTTTCCTGCTTGGTAAAATTACTGTTTTTGTCAATGGAGTCTGGCAGAGTTACACAGCAATGTTTCTGGTCAAACAAAAAGGCCGCAGCACCCGTGTTCTGCCATGTAAAAGCAGAAAGATAACCTCAACTCACTCCTGGAACTAGTACATAACCATATATATTAATTTTTGATATTTATATTAGAGAGCAAGCAGATACTAACACTTAACCTTTATAAAGACCAAACTACTCTTTCTTGGACTACAACCATAATTCATAACAAGACTGTCTTATTGGCACAGTCCACTTCATTACAGTTCACTCTACCTGCACAGTTCTGTCGTGGGTCAGTTCAGGCTTCTTCTTCAGCTTCTTCTCCAGGTAACTGTTGGCCTCTGTCTGCTTGGCCCCGACCGCCGTGGCTCTGAAGCCACAGTAGTAACCCGCCGGGTCGCATTTATACAGGGCAGGCCCCTGCTGGGGGTCGATAGCCACCATGATCATACCTGGAGAGAAGAGTGATGAATTTAAGAGGCTGAAGAGCAGGATGAACAGTTTAAGAGGTAGAAATCAGACTGTCACTCACAGCAGCCTAGAGGCCTCATCTCGGCGTTTTGCGTGTAGACCTGGGAGATGTCGGCCAACCTACGGCACAACACATCTGCGGTGATGTCATAACCAAACTTATATTTCCACTCTCCTGCCTCCATCCGCGCCCGGTGAACCTGAGAGCGACTGTCCGCTGCACAACACACAAGAAGTGGGACCATTAAACACAACAATCTGCTTTTTAAAAGATATTAACCCAATATAATCTCACAGATCTCAAAGATAACTGGGGATTTTTCTGATTTTTCTCATGTTTTAGGTTTAAATGATTGATGTGGGCAAAAATCTTGCCAATCAGTGCGGTATTAAGAGACAACGGTTAGCCATTGTTAGCTGTTATATCTCTACCAGACTTCGTTTTTGTCAGTGTGGTAGTAATACACAGTGATATTCCTGGTTTAAAAAGGGATCTTACTCTTTAATAAAAAGGTCTATCCCTGTATGAATCCTAACCATATTGTTGTCAGACACCTATAATAACAATCTGAGCCTGTCAAAAACAAACACTGTAGTGGACGTCCACTGATGTGGACAATGAAGTCCTTATCATTTTTTGTCCCTATCAATCATTTACACCCAAAAACATGGGAAAAATAAGGTTAAAAATACCAGAGTTATTCTTTAACCCTCGTCACACTGAGTCATGGATATTATATTAAAGTATTAAAGTTACTTGGACAATGATGTGTGTGTGTGCTGAATACATTTTTTACCATTGTGTCCAGTCATCACGCAGCCGATGCGAGGAGTTAGTTTGAACATGTTGGTCACAGTGGAAGAGTCCAGCAGCTTGTCCTGCAGTGGAGAAACATCACAGTATAATGATAGAGAGATATTGTATCTACTTGTACAGTAGTGATATGTAAATCAGATGCATGTGTTTTAGATGGAATGTAAAATCTACCTTATGTAAATTCCATTTTACACAGTTTTGAATAAAAGTACTGGGTTTGCTATTCACTGTATTCACTCTGGCTTCGTAATGTGAGTATTATTACCACAGTATCTTGTTCATATTTGTCAGCACAACACTGGAGTCGTGACTCTGTTGGGCTTCACTGTTTTCACTTCCACTCTCAGCATCCTGGTGAATGTCTGAGAGTGTGTGTATCAGGTGTATATGTGTGTGTGTGTAATATCTTACAGGTACTTTCTTCTGTGTGACCACCACAACGCTGTCTGTCCCCCGGACCCCTACAGACGTCAACCCGCTCTGAGAGATGGCTTTGAAGGCATACTCTGCAAAGTTTTTAATGATAGCAGTATGAAATATTATTAATAGTATTATCAATTATGGATTATGTCTGACAATATTATAAATAGGATTCTTAAAGAGATAGACTTTTTCATTAAAGAGTAAGATCGTTTTTGTTTAACCAGAAATATCACTATATATCACTGCCAGACTCCATTGACAAAAACAGTCATTTTACTAAGCAGAAACACAGGACTTGTTGGAATACTGCTGCATTCGTCTGTTAGTTTGTTTGTGTTGGTGTGTGGTGTTACATTACTTATGTAAAAGATCTGAATACTTCTTCCACCACTGAAAGTCACAACAACACAAACAAACTAACAAATGGAGTCAGTGGTATTTCAGCAGCTACTGTTTTCCTGCTTGGTAAAATCGCTGTTTTTGTCAATGGAGTCTGGTAGTGATAAAATGGCTGTTTCTGATGCAACAAAAATGATCTTAATCTTCCTTTAATAAAAAAGGTCTGTCTCTGTAGGAACCCTGTCTATAATGTTGTCAGATACTTATAATTACAAACTGAGACTGTCAGTGGCAAAAACAAGAACTTTAGTGGACATAATTAAACGTGGACAATTGCCCATTGGATTACATTGCGGCAGCTGTTTGTGGTTCCCATTTTTGCTGAATACTGCACCCACTCCCTATCAGTCATATATACCCAATGACATGGGAAAATAAGGCCCAGGTTCAAAAACACCGGAATCAGCCTTTAAGGGACTATCATATGTATGGCTCATTATACTAAAAGAACGTTTTCAAACAACTAAACAAAGAACGTGACACTTTTTACCGTGGTAAAACACACCACAGCTTAACAAAACCTCCAAATTGTGCAGTTTAATGTAACTTTAGACTTGAAAAGTAACTTTAGGTTTAAATATTAAAGAAGGGAGAAACGTGAGAGGACAAACTTTGATGCTAATCACACGAGACTATAGCAAACATGCTAGCACCTTTAGCACACTTAATATGTGGGAATCTGTTTGAATCACCTGTAGGTCCTGGTAACCTGTGTAACACTAGTTTGTGATGTTAGCATACTAGCTGCTCCACAAGTGGCTAAAACACCAGAGAAAATATATCTCTTCTTACCGACTTGGTAAAGGCGGCCCTCCGGTGAGAATATGGTGATGTGTCGGTCAAAGCCTGCGTTCGAACCGCGCGACATTCTGTTCTGTCTTTGATCCGCGTGACCTCAGATGAACTTTGAAGAACTTAATGTATCTTAAAGGTATCAAATCAAACGACGATTAATGTCGTTTTCAGAGGTTTTTAGTGAAGAGGAAAGAGCATGACTGTGCAGCTGCTGCCGGGGGATAATGGAGTAACTTCCCTGAGAGAGTTTTACTTTCTCTTTCATTTGGGCATAGAGTGAGGAGGTGTAGCGGCTCCATGACACCGGCCTCCCTCCCTCCCTCCTTCACTCCCTCACCTCTTATTATGATCGGCAGCAATAAGGAAGTCAAGTGACTCTACCAGTCCGACTGGCCCCTTTCTCTCCGTGTTTGCACCTGTGAATCATGAATCAGGAGGAAGCACTCCTCAGGTTTAGATTTCAAGACACGTCGGCGTAGATTTTAGGGAGGAGGAGTGGGAGGAAGAGGAGAAGGCGGAGGAGGAGGGTTGAATGGATCAGCACTCGCACATCATCCCTCTCTTCGACCGTGTCTGCGGTCATTTGGCCGCTGGTGACCCCCGGACACGCAGACCAATGTCAGGCCGCAGGGTTGGCTTCTGTCTCAGCGATAAGAAACGCAGGAGAATGAATCTGGACGCCTTTGCAGACTTCTGTGCGTAAGTTGACGTTTTAAAAATTCATACAGAGCTCATAAACATTACAGTTGTCTGTTTGGACTCCATGAGTTCCTTGAAACAAAACTGAATTCTTATAGATTCAGAAAGAAAAATTCTAAATTTGTTGCTTGCTCAGAGACAGTTGATAAAGTATTCCTGTGGGATTTTCCATTTGAATAAACTGTCTAACAAAATATAGTATGATACAAAAACTACTATCAAATGAACGGTACTACTGGACTCAAAACAACTTCAATTTGAATACAAGTTTTGATCCATCTGATATTTAGCATGTCAAATGTGTCTACTAATTAGGGCCTGATAAATATATGGAGTTAAAAGTTTTGATTTTGTCACATGTTGCCACGTCTTTACAGTTTCCACCGTTAACAGAAAAAACATGCTGGGCTTTTCCTTATCATAATAATACACTCATTATCCATTAATGGGTTCATAGATATGGAAAGTGAGGAACATATTGATTTCATTTTACTGAGAATAACTATTGTAAGAACAGGCAGCTCCCTCACTATTATCTAGTGTTCACAGAAAATCTGTGACGCTTCATTGTTACATGAGAAGCCTTGTTCATTGTCAGAAAGCATTGTTTTTAATCAGGAAGCTGTTTAAGTGGTAGCTCACATACTTGAAATGACATTCAGGAGAATGGTGGAAATCCTAATCTTTTGACATTTAACAGCTTGGTTCAGCAACTTGAGTGAGTTGTTGAGTGTAAAGAGCAAAAAGAAACAGGGACGGTGATTGGCAGCTGGTCACAAGAGCAACTTTGTGATATATTTGACGTCACTGTTCACAGGAAGGTGATACGTATAATCACAGTTACCTCACAGCCTCTGCTCTCAGAGCTGTCAAAGCACTCGTATGCAGGCATCAAACACTGAATGACGGCATCAGTGCTCATGTGCACTGTTGTATGTTGTTTATGTTGCATGTTTTTACCGCTGTGTTTCGTGCTAAAGTCACATCAGTCACTCCTGTGTGATCATCACTGTTAAAATAGAAAGATTTCATATCTCCCTGCAGGTCACATGGAGTGGAGGTGGTGGAGGTGAGTTTTTCTTCACATGAAATCAACACGAGAGTGTGTGTGTGTCTTTCTCTGCTTCTGTGTGTGAACCCGATGTTTTCATACTTGACATTTTATTTTTATACATGCCATAACACCCACACACTCACACACACACTCACACTGTAGAATGTCTGTTCACTCTAAACAAAGGTTATTAAAGAAGAAATAAAGTATGACAGTAGATGGGAACACTGTGCAGCCACAGACTCACATGTGTCATGTACAGATGTCCACAACTTTAGTAATCCATGTCACAGCCACCTGCAGCCACCTCCTACAGTCAGCTTCTAGCAAAATCCCAAACAATGGCTGCCTGACTGTACCTGCTCACTCATTTCACTGCATGTGGATATTTGTACATTTCACCTTCCCCTTCATAAAGTTACCTCAGATAGATGAGATCATTGCAGAGAAGAACACGACTGATTCATGAGTTCACTGAATCACTGCTCTACAGAATGTTAACACTCACTGCTATACACTAAGTTTGTACAGTTTAAACAACAGGTGGAACAAATAACATTAATTATAATACAGTCCATGTGCTGTAGGTGTGTCAGTGACAGAGGAATAGTTACACCTGTGTTTTTTCTGCTAACACCAGTCAAAATGTTTGTCACTAGAAAGGTCAACTGAAATTTTCTTTTATGGTAAACTAAAGCCAAGAAAAAGCTGTTTTACAATTCTTTGGTGATAATTAATTAATATATTAATCACCTCTTAATATATTAATATTAAGAGGTGATTAATATATTAATAATTCATAGAGCTGTCCTAGGTGGACTCTCACACCATGTCAACCCCACACTCCTCAAAGTATAGGTGCTATAGCTCATGTATGGATGGTTAATAGTTTAGAACCCAACTGACAGAGGGTTCCGGAACATCTCAACTGTGATGTCATCATAGAATGTTGCTTTGTGTGTAAATGGAACCCATTAAACCCACCAGGCTGTTCGCTTTTTTGTGAAGTCACAACAGGCACATTTTGAACAGGCAAAAACATAGTTATTAGAAATCTTAAATTTACCATATATTATCACGTTCCCAAAATGTTAAGGAATATAAGGAAGATTATTGAGTCCCAGATTTATCATATAGGGTGTAAAGGGTGTAAAGGAGTGTATTTTATTTTATTTTTTCACCTGTGGCAGATTGACCTCGCCCAGCCGCTGGCACCTCAGGGACCCTTTGACGCCATTGTTCACAAGCTGTCTGATGTCATCGTGGAGGCGGAGCACGACAGCCAATCACAGCAGCTGCTTGCCAACTTTGAGGTAAGGCTGAAGAAGTATGTCTCTTGTGGCTACTCAGTGCTTCAAACAGTCATACTGAGAGTGATATGTGAAAGTGAAATTCCCCCTCTGTCTTTTACATTACAGACTTATGTGTCAACTCATCCCAGTACAGTTCTTCTGGACCCTCTGCCTGCAATGACCCGACTACTAGACCGCTTCGCCTCTTACAGGATCATGAGCAAGTTGCACAACTCACTCCGAGGTGCATTGTAGCTCCAAAGTCTTAATTACTGCAGTTTTCTGTTGCATGTAGATGTTAACAGCACCTGCCTTTCCTATTCTGTTTGACAGACTGGCGTATCTGCAGTCCTCCTTACCTAGAGGTCCACAGAGCCAGTGACCTGCCATCCATTCAGCAGGCTGTGATGGCCCAGGGTCTAAGTTTTCCTCTCAGTCAGTGCACTTTCTTATTGCCTTCTTCACTTAGTTCTTGTAAATGTATCTGTGAGGGTTAATAATATGCATTTAATTTGAGTTACATAGATTCATCCACTTGTATATTATTTGTATTTGTGGTCAGAAACATCTCTATATATCAGTACCAGACTCCACTGACAAAAACAGTAATTTAACCAAGTAGAATAAAGGAGTTGCTGATCAACCACTGCCTCCATCTGTTTGTTTGTTTGTGCTGTTGTGTTGTACTTATACTCCTGTAAAGGATCTGAATGTTTCCACCACTGAAAGTCACACAACAACAATGGTTGATCAGCAACTCCTTTATTCTACTTGGTTAAATTACTGTTTTTTGTCAATGGAGTCTGGTACTGATATATATCAATGTTTCTGGTCAAATAAAAAGGATCGTTGTGGAAAACATAAGTATTGTCCATTCCTGCTTCTCACTGACACTTCCACTTTTTCTCTGTTGACCCCAGTTTGCAAAACTAGAGTGGCACATGGCTCACTTTCCCATGAGGTAAGGGGTTTGATTTTTTTTTTCCATTTTCACTTCATTGTTTTTTCATCCACTGATGTTTATTTCCTCTTCGTGTCTCTGCAGATGTCTCTGATCTTCAGTGCAGGCAGCCTGGCTGATATCCATCCTCCCTGTGTGCTGCAGAGCTTCGTCAACCACGGAGCTGTTCTACACAAGGTCTTTGTGGTAGGAGACAAACACTTCTGTGTAGAGAGGCCCTCACTCAAGAACTTCCCCTCCCGGTCCCTGTGGTCAGTCTGCACCCCACCAACAGACATAATATATCTCCTTTCCTTTGCTTTGTCCTGTTTTACCATGTCCTGCTGTCCTATCTCATTGGATCCACTGTAGTTCTGGTTTCTCTCTGCCTCCAGACAGGAAAACCATCTTCTTCAACAGCCACCAGGTGTCCAAGCCAGAGTCGAGCTCTGATCTCACAGCTGTGAGTATATGAAACAGTGCAACGAGTGTAACCAAATTAACCACACCGTACTTACTACATGTCACATTAATAGATGTGTCCAAATATAAATTTAAATTCAGATAGATATTAGTAACAGATGGGCAGATGTAACTAGAGTTACTGCTTTGCGGTTGATTGCCTCCGCTAACCAGTCCAGTTTCAGTTAATTACTATCTTGAGTTATAGTCAAATCCATTTCCTGTAGGTGAGAGCACATCTCAATCTTCAGCTGTGTCTGGACCTGATGCCTGATCTGGAGTTCATATGTGAAAACCACTCAAGTGAACATTTGTGCAGAACCTGAAGACAGTCCCTCGAAGCATTCTGGAGATATTGCATTCACCAAAATCTAATCTAACCTTGAGTCAAACTGAATGTTTGTTCTAAATCTCAAGAAATTCCTTCTAGGTGTTCCTGAGATAAATCCTTTTTTTGCACCTTTGCCCTCCAAGCTGGACGAGCAGATGCCGTGCCTCCCTCCTCCCAGCTCCCAGGCCGTGGACGCCCTGGTCCGGGAGCTCCGAGTTCAGCTGGGCATGGCGCTGTTCGGCGTGGACGTCATCATCAACATACACACACACACCCTCACCGTCATCGACATCAACATCTTTCCAGGTACTACAGCTACACACCCACACACTCACCAGTCAGGCCTAAATGCATCACGTTGCTGCCATGTGATTGGCTGAAAAGATATTTGCGTTAACGAGCCAGTTGAACAGGTGTACCTAATGAAGTGCCTTGAGCAAATATACTCTGATAACCTCTTTCTCTCCGTCAGGATACGAGGGAGTGCCCCAGTTTTTCTCTTCTCTGCTCAATCACATCGAGTCAGTGTTGGACAAACAGACGTCAACTACCAGCTCTCTGAAGACGACTACAGGTGGTCCACCTGCTGGCCTTTAACTCACCTCAGAACCAGATCATCAGCCTCCCAGGACAAACAAATGTCACTGGCTACAACCTGTTTAAACTGTTTTGTCAGGACCAAACAGACTTTGCTTCAATTCTAAGAAGTTATTTATTTATATTTTCTAAACATCCCCTGTAAATAACACCAACACTCACAATGGTTTGATTTCCGTTTATTGATCGACAGGTAGCGTAGAAGAGGATACAGCAGGCACAAAATACAGCACTCTGATTGGCCAGTAATATTACAAATGGTGTTTTTTATTATAATTTTTGTTTGAAATGCCCCCTCCCCAACATGGCAAAGACATTTCCTACGTCTTTCTCTCCTTGTGGAAACCATTTTGCACTTCCTATAGAAAAAAGAAGAAAAACTACAGTACATTCATTTTTCACTTATTTCTCAGGTGAACAAACATCTCCTCTTTGGAATAAGACAGCGTGTTGACTGATTACTACGTGTTTACGGCTACTTTCCCAGTGTTCAGATACATAAACATGTTGTAAATCTTGGCTGTGTGTAAAAAAGATTATATTTGCTAGATGACTACAATATGATGCAATATGATGCATTAAAATACATGAAATTATGAGTTATTCGAGTACTTATTGCATTCACATGTGCTGTAGTTGTGTATTGTGTTATTGCAGTTACTTTGGGCCTCCCAGTGGTAACCCTGTTTATCCTGTGCATTTCTACCCAGTGTCCTCTTGGGGGCGCTGTTACTTCATATTTCCTGTGACCTTGGCTTGAAGACTGATGTCTGATATTTACACAAATGACATGACAGCTGTGGAAACTGAAAGTAACACTACTGAGCTTTTTTTCTTCTTCTTTTTTTGTTATTGTTGCTGTTACCAAAAGACAACAAAAATGGCTTTAGTGTCTCCCCTTTCTCCCTCGACTCCTCCTTGGCCTTGTTAAAGATAAGAGTGCAAAGCTGGCTGAGAACTCGAAGTGACACTTTTAGACCTTGTAAGCTCTAAGTACATCACGTCCTGTTGCCACAAACTAACCACGTGCTGCTCAACATCAGATTTAACGTGCAGAATTACAATCAATTTCCTGTTTTTGTTGTTCGTGTCACTCCGGTTCGTCACAAACAGTCTGGTTTTAACAGTGCATGAGCCAAATAAAACACAATCCTCGTTTCTACTTTATCATCAAAGAAATTAAGAGGAAATAATGACTTACTCCTGTGTAGAAATATCAGTAATATACATCGTTAACAGTCAGACAGCAGGAACAGCTTACAATTATTGCACAAAATATATATAATATATATTGAAATACACATATTACTTATAGTAGGGAATCTGTTTGAACACACCATCGAGGATAACTGCCAGTATTCATGACTCAAAACTAAGGGGGCAAGTTTCCGTGAATTTTCAAAGTTGGAAACTTCCCATGGGAATAAACTGGGAAAATTTGGTTAGCCTACAGGTTAGCCTATAACAGGGAGCTTAAATGTAGTTGAAAATAATAACTTGTAGAATAATCTTGGTTAAAACAACCAGATTTAATGTAAATACACTTGAATTTCTACCTTGCACAGACAATATCTAGAATCCTGCTCACTACAGCCACACTACTGCATCTGAGCCACAGACTACATCCAGTCAAGTCTGTTTGGATCATATTACTGTTGTAGATACATTTGATCCATGGTATTAAAGTCTAACTTGTGAAAATAAATCAAAATGTGTTACAGTAGCTAGCTAGCTGGTAAATCACATATGCTAAATGTAAGCTGGCTAACTAAGAGGCATATTCAACATTCACGTTTTATTTTTGTTGAAAGAATGAAATTTCTACTCAGATAAATCAAAGTCAAAAATGTCATTTTTTAAATTTACATTTGTATTAGTTTGCACACACCATGACAAAACAAAATGTTTATGTTTGATACAGTTTGTATAAATTACCCAAAGTTTCCTGTTAATTCCCATTAATTTCTGTTAATTTTCATATATTCCCATGTATTCCAGTTAATTCCAATGTAACTTTTCCAACTTGGAACATTTCAAAAATTCCCCAGTTTAACTTCCCATGGAAAGTTTCTGGAAATTTACCAGAACTTTTCCACCCCTTTGCAGCCTGCTCACAACCTGCAGTCAAAAATCAAAATCTGAATGAAAGTGCTGAATGCTGTGCGTCTATGGCAGGGTTTTTTACGACTGAGGGAGAAATATCCTGTTGACCTTACAAAGAGTTTTGTACCGGTACAGAGACAGGGACACAACAAACTTTCAAATTCTCCCAGAAAACTCATCTCTTTTTCCTCAACGCTTAAAAACATTCAAACATGCACTGGGGAAAGAGGAAGAGCTTTTTCTGGGCGATCTAAACGCAGAAATGAAACAACAGTTATGTACAGTTTCTACTACTGTCCATTCACAGATTCACATCTGAAGATATTTCTCTGAGTGCTGAAGGGATCTGAAGGCTGTTAAATTGAAAAATGTGAGAACTGGATGTGTGACTGCGAATGTAACAAAGGAGGTTTTGTCAGTCTGGTGTGTTTGTGTGTTTGTGTGCATCTTATCCTCTGCGAAGTTCCCTCAGCTCTGCAGCAACTTTGCGCAACTCAGCCTTCGATCTTCCAGTAGCTCCTGTCGACAAAGAAAATAAGTTGGAAGTAGTAATTGCTTCTGTTGGGCTCTCAAGTCTGAGGGGTTAAGTAGTTTTCATGTATAGAAAAACAAAGACTATCAATTTCCTCCACTCAATGAACTGAAACATGCTGATATTACCCATGATCCCCAGTTTCTGGAGCAGGAAGTGTTATCGCTGTGACAAACACATCAAACTCTGTTTCTAATTCTTGACATTTTCAAAGTGATGAATGCTGGGTGATGGGTTCCATTACAAAGCCACAAAGCAACATTCTATGATGACATCACAATTGTAATGTTCCGGAACCCTCTGTCAGTTCTTACTGTTTGACAGAGGCTCCATTAAAAAGTATTTTCAAACCCACACGTTAACTTACCTCCCTTCATCCTCTTCAGCATTATCCTCATCGTCATCTTCCTCCTCCTGACCCTCCTCATCCTCCCTGACGTACTCATCCTCGTCTTCCTCATTCTCTCCATTTTCCTCCTCCTCCTCTTCCTCCTCATGCTCGTACCTTTCCCGCTCAAACTGCCGTGTGGCCTCATCACTCGCTTTCTCCATCACTCTCTTCTGCAGCGGCTCCTTCACCTCCTTCACTTCCTCTTCCTCCTCCTTCTTCTTAACTTCATTCTCTGCTTTCTCATCAGGCTCCTTCTCTCCTTCTCCCTCCTCCTCTTTTCACTCTCTCCCCCACCAGCGTTTCCTCTTTCTTGCCGCCCTGCGTCTCCTCTCCTCCTCCTCCTCCTCCTGCACCCGCTTCATCTTCCTCACAGTTCGTCCAGCTCCTCCTGCTTCTCCTTCCTCTTCCTCTCCTGCTGTGGCTTGTTGCTGTCCTGCTCTTTGAGGAGCTCTTTCAGCTCCTTCTCCACCTTCTCCTTCTCCACCATCAGCTCCACCTCGCTCTTCCTCCTCTCCTCGATCTTCTGCTTCTCCAGGTCCTCCTCCGTTTCTGCTTTGTCCTTCTTCTTATCCTCCACCTCCTCCTTCTGCTCCACTTTCTGGACCTCCCTCTCTTCACCGCCTCATATCTCTTCTTCTTCAGCTCTTTAAGCAGCTCTTTGAGCTCCTCATCGTTCCTTTCCTCCTTCCCTTTCTTGGTGATTTCCTCAGCGAGCAGCTCCTCCAGCTCCTTCGCTCTCTCCTCTTCCTCGTCCGTCCCTCTGTCTTCGATTCGTGGATTCTCCATCATCTTCTCTTTCGTGTCGTCTCCCCTTCCTCCTTTTCCTCCTCTGTTTTTTTCACAGTGTCAGCCTCGTCTTTCTCCTCCTCCTTCTCCTCCTCCTCATCCCTCTGCTCAAAGTCGCTCTCATCGTTGGCCAAGTTGTACTCGTAATCCTTCTCCCTCTCGTCCTCATGCTCCCTTTCTCTCTCTGCAACATTCAGATCACAGAAGTCATTTACAACATTGGTTCCACTAACAAAGTCACAAAGCAACATTCTATGATGACATCACAGTTGTGATGTTCCGGAACCCTCTGTCACTTGGGTTACCAATTATACATTATTCTCCATCCATCCATTAGCTATAGAGCTCCCGAGTTGACATCACACAATCCCAACTTTAATATCTTGTTTATTTTACATGCTTTTATTATGATTGCTAATAGTTCTATTTTCATAAAAGGCACTTTAGACCCATGCTTTGTGGCGTGGATTTTTGTGGGGCTAACTTGTTGGATGAAGAAAGTTGCTTGTAGATTTCTGAATGCTGCAGCTCTGAAACATTGTCCACACTGGGGAACAGTAAGAGTCAGCTTGAAATCAGCACATTTTCGGTCATGCTTTTACTGCTTACATGGTGGTGTAAACGAGTCACGTGACGTCCGGAGCTCTATTACAAGTCAGTGAACTATCAAAATGATTCTGACACTGTTATGTTCAGGTAAAATAGTTAAATAATGTTGCTTAATTGCAAGCAAACAAAAGGAAACACAAATTCAGGGTGTTTCAGAGTGATGTGTGGGTGTGAATTTGTGAGTAGTACCATCATCAGCCAACTTCTGCAGCTCCCTGAGCAAACCCTGATGTCTTTGCACCTCATCGAGTTCCTCTGCAAAGAACGAAAAGACACATTAACACTTGGATAACACTAACAAATGTAACAGTCATCTTGCAAATGCCGACTAATCATTGTAAAAAAAGACTGATCACAGATTAGAGTGATTGTAAATTTCATCAAATAAGGCAAAAGCTTGTTTGATAGTTGAATTGCAGTATTCCCATGCACTTTTAGATTTAAAGTTAGTAAAATTACTTGTTTGATCTCCAGTCACTTTTTTCTTGTCTTGACCTTCCAACAGGTCAAACTATTACATTAACAATGATATTAAACAGAGAAAAGCAGCAAATCTTCTGGTATTTTTGCTTAAAAAAGACTTTACTGATTAATCAACTATCAAAATATCATTTCACAGCGTATTATTGAGTTCAGATGTACAGATAATTAGAGACATCACCTGTTAGCTTTGGGACACACTCATGTTGTGACCCGTCTTCATTCAGTGTCTCCTGAATAATACATTCAACCTGAATGCACAACACAAAAACACACGATTAGTGGCTGAGTAATTAAAATGATGAATGATAGGGGAAATAAAAATGACTTGTTTCTGACCTTTGCATCATTGAGTGGTGAGGTTACTGGCCGGCTTCCCACTGAGGCACAAAACAAGAAGAGTTTAAGGGAGAATGTGAATAAAAATCTGTATATTTATGAACAGCACCACAGATTACTGTTACTTAGCAGTGGTTTGTCCTGCCGGGGCGTGGGTGGAGCTGTTCCCTCATTAAGGTTAAGCACAGTTATCTTGGTAAAGTGACACAGAAAAGAAGCTTAACCCTCGTCACTCTCTCTCTCTCTCTCTCCCAGAGGCTTTATCTCACAGGTAGTTTCCCACCAGGACTAAACCAGTCACCGATCGGCCTTTTCTCACGGAGATACATCGACACTAACAAGGACCTAAATGTCAGAGTAGTTCACGATCCGTGTTCGGTCTGCAGCCGGCGACCTTTTCTTTTATGGTTATGTGTGGGGACGAACTGAGGAACAAGATATGATGCTGTTCAATTACTGCAACTACTTCATTTACCCATGACTCTAAATGTCAGCCCGTCTCACTTTCAAATTGGAAAGTTTTTTTTTCTTTTTTTCTGTCCAAGTTATAAAGTAAATCAAACTTAAATGAAGGATAATTCTTGCAAAATGTCTCAGTGTCTGACAACATTATGGATGTGATTCCTACAGAGACAGACCTTTTTATTTATGAGTAATATCCTTTTTCTTTAACCAGAAACATCACCAAATATCAATACCAGACTTCATTGACAAAAACAGCAATTTCATCTTGCAGGACACAGGGATTGCTAATCTACCGCTGCCTCAAACTGTTTGCATTAATATGTGGTACTTTTACTGTTATATAAAGGATCTGAATACTTCTTCCACCATTGAAAGTCACTCAATAACACAAACAAACTAACAGATCAAAGCAGCGGTAGATTAGAAACTGCTGTGTTCTGCTCTGTAAAATTACTGTTTTTGTCAAAGGAGTCTGGTACTGATAAAATGGCTGTTTCTGGTTAAGCACTCTTAAATAAAAGGTCTATCTCAGACTTAAACAAAAGCTACTCCTTTTAATCCAGCTGCCTTTGCTCCTTTGCATGTGTAGAAGCTGTAAATTCAATCTGAACTCTGTGCTCAGTGTCAGCAAACAGCCAGATCAGTACAGACCAGAATCAATAGGACTAATTGATACCTTTGACCAGCGTTGAACCCCCCATACAGACACGTGAGCTGGCTGCAGTTTGTCCCTGTAATTCTCTGCAAGTCCATGTGATGAAGATAGAGAGTGTGTATGTGATTGTGTGTAATCCACAACCTCTTCCTCTAAGCTGGGACACCCCGGCACCATAATTAACACAGTGATCTGGCTCTGGTTTCACTGGCTCGTCCTGCTGCTCGCGGTCAACCAAACTCCATGTTAAAAATTAAGAAATTAAGAAACTATAAGCATCTGTCCAAGGGGCTGCAATTACAGTTACAGTTTAAATAGTTCCTAATCAAAATAGTTACATTCTCAAAGGGGGGTTACTTTTAAAAGTCTACATTATTCACTCTGAAATTTACAAGTAGTTGTAGTTTAGTTTAGCACTTGAAACCTAGCAAGCTACCTATTTAGCTGATCTGCTAGCCGACCGTAGATCAGCCTGTTAGCATAGCTGCTAGCTTCCTAAGTAGCTCTAGCTAAAAAAACAACAAACCACCAATTTACAGCATACATGATGTGTACTGTTTTGGTCAGTTATTTCTATCCAGTAACAGAGTGAATGCTTTTTACAATGTGGGATTTAAAAGTAGTTGTAGTTTAGTTGAACACTTGCTACTTTGCGAGCTACCTACTTAGCCGCCCACAGATAAGCCTGTTAGCACAGCAGCTAGCTAGCTAAGCGGGTTCAGGTAACAAACAAACCGCAGGGTGGACACTAACCAATTTACAACATACTTGATGTGTACAGTATTTTTGGCCCATTATTTCTATCCAGTCACGAAGTGATTGATTGTTTTTATTAACTTCATTCTCTTTTAAATTTAAACGTAGTTGTAGTTTAGTTGAATTCTTCCTACCTAGCGAGCTACCTATTTAGCCGACCACAAATCAGCCAGTTAGCATAGCAGCTAGCTTGCTAAGCAGGTCCAGCTAACTAGCAAATCATTCATTTACAATATACATAATGGGCAGTTATTTCTGTCCGATTATGTGTGTATACCTACATAAATGTCTAACTTATTAAACAAATGTTTGAGACCTACAACTTTTCACTGTGCAGCGTTGCAGATTAACATTATTGTTATATTTATCTTTTGGGAAGGTAAAACTGCCTTTTCTGGATGCTAGCAAGAAAGCAAAATGTTCTGTGTGGCTGTAAATTCACATTTTTATTTTCACCTTGTTTTCTGATTTTCACTGTAATATGCTGTGGAAAATAAAAGGTAAAGACAGAAAGTCAGCATCACAGTGACTCTACTTTAGGCAGCAGTATTGTGTGAATGCCACATTCAGTCACAGTGTTACATGCAATAATAATAATAATTTGTAGTAAATTATTTGAATAAATTCTATTTAAGGACGTGTATTCTGTAATCTGTGGAGAAATATAATTTTTTTATTTTGAGTTAGGAACACATGCACCTCCTGTACAGGGACAGATGCACAATAATGACTTTTTAATGGGGTTACCTCTCTTCTTGGTATTTGCTGTGGAGCTGCAGAGGCATTCTTGGTACACTGTGATTGTTATATTACCTGCAGATGCTGGTTCTGAGGTTTTATGTATTTATTTGTTAACTGAGTGTAGTTACAGGTGCAGCTGCACTGTGTCAGGGCGGGGTTTGACTACAGTTAAATATAAATGAAACCCACAGTTTATATTCTGCTCTATGTAGGTTAACCGCTGTGTTACTGAGTAACACCCCTGCAACCTAATATCAACCCTGTTCTCACACGCACGTCCCTGTGGGGAGGTGGAGACATTCCCCTCTCATCCTCACTCATTTTAAACAATCAACACCATCTTCACAGCCGCCGGCGCACGTGCATCATGCAGCACGCGCTCGCGTGCGCAGTTCCGCTCACCTGTGAGATTTAAAGCGAGAATTAAACGTACAGTCTCACTGTTCGGCGGTTAAACACGACTCTAGGTGTGAAACCAAGGTTCCCAGCATCGAAAACGGAGAGAAAACAGAAAGGTGGGCGCACAACAAATTATGTAACAACGCATTTGTTTAGCCTATTAGTCTAAACCCCTGAGGCTGTCGCCATTAGGTGAGCACACACCTAAAGCCCTGCTGCCTCAACTGTTACTATAATGACTGTTTTTTATTATAAGGCTGGTTTCATGCCGGTAAAATGAGCAACAAGGACAAAGGCACACACGCGTTTTGTATCGTCAGTTCGTACTAAGCGCCCAAAAACACACGCACGCACAATACACACACGCACATACCGGGGCAGTTAAATTAACATGATGGATGTCTTACCCCCGACGGCAGCCCACAGCAAAACTGCAGTTATCAGAATTCCCATAGGATCCGAGGAGTGAGGCTCCTGCAGGAGAGATAACCTTGAAATAACGGGGCTGGAGGATTCTTCACACACCCGCCGAGCGAGGTGGAGCCGAGCCGAGCTGAGGACAACCGTGTGCGGTGTGCATGTGTGCGCGTGTGTGATCTCATATCGTGTCAGGTGACTGAGGGTAGATCAAACCCTGTTAAGGTGCCAGGGATGTCAGATGGTGGTTGTTGTGGACTTAACACCATGTAAACGACACATTTGTACGTTTAAATAAAACACAGTAAATCTCCGGCATCAGTGTAAATCATAGCGAAATTTAACACATTAAACTTGCAATTCCACTGAATATACACAGTGAGAAAACAGTTGTAACTTCTTCCTCTTCATTTGCAAACATCATCACCTCCTGTGGCTGCAGGTTAATCACTTTTACACACCAATTATTGGTGATTTGTAACAGCTGGTTGATGTAACACACATTGCCTGTAGCTACAGTGCATCACCTCTGGGACCCATTAAATATTCTACTGTGCAGCCCCCACCACCCTGCCTCAAGGTCACAGTGTTATTCATGTTATTCTTGAATTGCCACCTTGTGGTTATGCCTGTTTTGTGAAATCACAGTGACCTTGACCTTTAACCCTCAAGCACCAAAATCTACTAGTTCACTGTGAGTACATGTGATTGTTAGTACCAAATTTGAACAGATTCTCTCCAGGTGTTACTGAGATATCCCAAATGTAAACCCAAAACATCAGCATTGCCCCCTGGTGGCTGGCTGCGGTAAACGTCATAAACTAAGCCCCGCCCCTTCTATTTTAGTGAACGGGACATGAGACAAACTAAAACATCAAAGCACACACCAAATGAATGATTTCTGTCGATTTAGGTGGCTCATGTTGATGTACATTCAATGTTTATTTTATCAATAAAAAGAGGTGTAATGTTATGACTGACAGCTGTGATTGACTTGTGATTGGTCGGGCAGGTGTAGCAGCGCTCATATCTGTGACCTTTTGGCTGCCATCTTTAAATACAGGAATTAAAAGGAAAAAGAAAGCAACAGATAAGACAGAAATTAAACACTTACTTTTACTTATTTTTCCACATTAGGGTTCTAATTATGTGAACAAAACACATTCAAGCTTCCATTCACAATATCATGGCATTCGACATAATAAGACATAAATACTGTTTATTTACAGTGACAGTAAACTGCTTGGTTTGAAGTCTGATCCCTGATCTACCTCAATTCACACTCAACTCAAAAAGTCAGACTATTTTATTTTATATGAAGCACAGAGATATATATAAAGATCATTTGTAACAAAATATGTAAAGCTTCCTTCTATGTGTTAGTTAAAGGGGATATTTGTATGTTTTCTCTCATGTTGAACATGGTTTCTTGCTTGGAGCAGGTGGAGGTGATGGTTGCTCACAAAGAGCTTCAGCCATCATTAAGTTTACAATACAGTAAGTTAGAATACGTCCTCTGAGCAGCGCTATTTCTTCAGGGCAGCTACAATGAGTTGCGATCGGAAAGTGATGAGAAAGGTTGGGCTGAGGCTAGCTGGTTAGCATGCTAACGTCAGTAAAAGAAAAGAAGTGGTAGAGGTAGAAGCACCCCTGTACACCCGCATCTGGCAATACTTTAACATAACTCCAATCACCACTCTTCATGCTAAAGCTAAACCAGGGGAACTTTTCACAGTGCTAGCTGGTTAGCATGCTAACTTCAGTAGTGATAGAAAAAGCAGCAAAACTTTGGCGTTGCTTTCGACTGTTCGTGACAGCTCTTGGCGCATTGAGGAATGAAATTTGACGCTGAACTTGCAACGTTCCTTTTAGACTGGTAAGTAAACACCTGCTAATGCTAACGTTAGCTACGTAGCGATAGCAAAAACATACATATAGCACCTTTAAATATGGACTCTCTGTCTGACTTGGTGGTGTTGAATGTGAACCGACTCCCACCTCAGGCGTTTCAGGACGACAGTTGCACTACATGTGTGTTAGCATCATGTAGTCTTAGGACCAGGTCTGGGTGGTCGATGGTGCTGGTTTGGTCCGATGTATCTCAGCGGAACGTACTTCGGCTTCTCGATCACTTCGAGACCCAAATAAGGCTGCAGGGCTCGGGGGACACGCACTGTTCCCTCCTGGAAAGATGAAGAGAAGGGCAACAAACATCAATAATGATCTATTATCGTAAATATAACAACCAGAACATCATTTATTTTCTTGGTCTTACTTTTGTCTGGTGAGTCTCCAAGATGGCGATGATGGTTCGGGGGATGGCACATGCTGTAGCATTCACCTAGAGAAATAAAAAAACAACACAAACAAAACCGTTATGGAGGTGGTATGGTGTTTCGAGCTAAACCAGCAGCGCTGCCTCATCTGCAGTCTTACTGTGTGGGCGTACTGCAGGCTGCCGTCTTCTCTCTCATATACGATGTTGAGGCGTCTGCTCTGGTAGTCGGTGCAGTTGGACCCGCTGGAAATCTGATAAATATACAGAATATAATCATCAGGAACAAGTAAACCTCTTTCAGTACCAAGTCAGCCTTTTTTAAGACCCAACTGATTGAGGCAGTGGTATTCCAGCAGCTCCTATTTTCCTGCTTTGTAAAATTGCTGTTTTTGTCAGTGGAGTCTGGCTGCGATAAAACGTCAGTTTCTGGTTAGACAAAAAAGATCTTACTCTTAAATAATAAGATCTCTGTAGGAGTCCTAACCATAATTTTTATCCTCTTTGTCTAACCAGAAATATTGCTGTATATTTCTACCAGACTCCATTGACAAAAACAGCAATTTTACACAGGAGCTGCTAGAATACCGCTGCCTCGATCTGTTAGTTTATTTGTGTTATTGTGTGACATTTAGTGGTGGAAGAAGTATTCAGATCCTTTATTTAAGAAAAAGTACCACATAATAACACAAACAAACTAACCGATGGAGGCAGCAGTATTCCAGCAGCTCCCTGTGTTCCGGTCTGGTAAAATCACTGTTTTTGTAAATGGAGTCTGGTAGTGATAAAACTGCGGTTTCTGGCTGAACAAAAAGGATCTTACTCTTAAATGAAAGCTCAGGCCTTATCCTTTAAAGACCTACTTTTAACTGTTAATGCAGCATTTTTAGATTCTGCTAGATTTTACTCTGACAAATCTCTGGTCATTCATGGGCACTACAGAGTCTGCTCACTATGAATAACTGAATTAAGTATTGGACTTTTTTAAACCAAGGACAACTACAAAACATTTATGTTATGATATTTTGTCTGTTTTGTAGTTGTTGTCTGGGGCTGACCTCTCCATAGCTGCTCCTCCCCGGCATCCAGGCTTCGATGTCGTACTTCCTGTGAGCAGGAGGGCCCAGCTCCTGTGTCGGCATGTCCAGCACTCTGAGGGAAAACACACACAAAAGTACAACTTAGAGCTCAAAAATCAATCAGTATAATACATACTGATATTCAAAATGTTCCTGACCTGTAGTGTAACTCCAGTGCAGAGAACATCTCCTTCTGTAAAGAGACAAACTCCTCCAGCAGCTGAGAACTCTCCTCTCCTGTCTCATCCGCCGTCACCCCAAACATCTCAACCTGAACACACACAAACAGATCATTAGCATAATTATAGTTGGTACTTATACATGACATCCACTAGTGTCTGACAATATTATGGATAGGAATACAGAGATTATAATCTGCCAGAAACACAATACCAGACTCCATTGGCAAAAACAGTAATTTTACTGAGCAAAAACAAGCAGAGTAAGATCCTTTTTAACATCTGTTTTATCACCGTACTTATAATCTGAGCCTGTCAGTGGCTCCAACATCTGACAAAACTCCATTGACATAATTTTACCAAGCAGAACATGAGGAGTTGCTGATCTACCACTGCCTCAATCTGTTAGTTTGTTTGTGTTACTGTGTGGTACTTACTGTGGTGTTCTGCTCAGTAAAATTCCTGTTTTTGTCAATGGAGTCTGGTAGCAATAAAACATTTCTGGTTAAAGAAAAAGGATCTTACTCTTTAATGAAAAGGTCTATCGCTGTATATTCAGAAGTTTTTATGTGGTGTTTCTGCCCTTTGACCTTGTTGAAGTGATGAACTCTGTAGAGGCCCCACGTCTCTCTGCCGGTGTCGGTCTCTGCTCTGTAGCAGGTGCTGCTGCACACGGTCCTGCAGAGAGAGACGACAGCACATGTCAGCTGTAATCACTCAAATATACTGTTGCATACTGGGAGTGGAGGGGGGATGAGGGTGGTGGTGCTCCTAACCTGACAGGCAGGTCCTTCCAGTTTACTGCATGATCCATGAAAAAACCTGAGGATGACACACAATTTTTTGTTGTTATATAATTTTATTTTATTTTAAATTGATAAGTAGTGTCAGGCAACAGCATGGATAGGATTAGAGATAGACCATTTTATTCAAGAGCAAGATCCTTTTTCTTTAAACAGAAAGAGCCGTTTCATTGCAACCAGACTCCATTGACAAAAGCAGCAATTTACCAGACAGGAAAACAGGAGTTGCTGGAGTACTGTTGCCATTTGTTTGTGTTATTGTGTGACTTTCAGTGGTGAAAGAAGTATTCAGATCCTTTACATGAGTAAAAGTACCACAAAATAACACAAACAAAGAGAGCGCTACCAGAGCAGCTCCTGTTTTCCAACTCTGTAAAGTTAGTGTTTTTGTCAATGGAGTCTGGTACTGATATGTAGCGATGTTTCTGGTGAAACAAAAAGTAGCTTACCCTTGAATAAAAAGGCCTGTCTCTGTAGTAATCCTATCCATAATTTTCCATTCTCTTTGTTTAGCCAGAAATATTGCTCTACATATCGGTACCAGACTCCATTGACAAAAACACAAATTTTACCAAACAGAACACAGGAGCTGCTGGGATACTGCTGCCTGTTATTGAGTGTGTTATTGTGTGATTTTCAGTGGTGGAAGAATTATTGCTTTATATAAGTAAAAGTGCCACACAATAACACAAACAAACTAAGAGCACTAACAGAGCAGCTGCTGTGTTCTGCTCAGGTAAAATCTGTGTTTTTGTCAATGGAGTCTGGTACTGATAAAACGGCTAAAGAAAAAGGATCTTACTCTTCAATAAAAAGGTCTATCTCTGTACATTCAACACTGCCAGAATTATCCTTTAATACAGTGCATTAACATTAACAAAGAACCAGGTTTCACCTGCCACCCCGACCTCTCCGGTCCCAGCCAGGTTGAGATCCGGGAAACGAGCCGGGTCCAGCGAGTAGACCTGAGAACGATGAGCGTTGGGCTGCATCCCACAACCCTCCTAGGAGGATGAAACAGAATGATGGATCAAAGGGAGAGAGGAGGACTCAGGGTCGTAAAATATTACTTTTGAAATATCAGTACTCACAAACACCGCCCCCTTCAACATGTCAGGTACAACCATGGGAATGAAGCCCTGAAAATCAAAAAGAAAACTCATGTTTAGCTCGTCTATATGTTAACAAATATACGCTCATTTTGCAGAAATTTACCCGTCGCTGCAGGGTGTCGAGGGTGAAGTTCTGGAGTGCGATCTGAAGTCTGGCCCCTGCCCCCCTAAGATAATAGGACCTGTGGCCTGAAATGTGAGACAGATGCCTGCATGGGAGGAAACAAAACATAATGATCCACATTCATATCAATTGGTGGAAATATCAGCCACCGGAGTCGTCCTCACCTCTGCCTGATGAGACCCAGCTTCTCCCCGAGCTCCACGTGGCCTCTGGGCTTGAAGTCAAACTCTGCAGAGGATTGTGAGAGTCAACATTAAAAAATCCATTCATCCACACTTTGCTAATAACAGCACAGATCGCGTCAGTCACCTGGTTTCTGCCCGACCAGCTCCACCACCTTCGCCTGGCTCTCATCTCCAACTGGCTGAAACAGGAAAAAAGACACTTGGATTAAAGGATAACGCAGATCCTTTTTGTTTAACCAGAAAAAGCTGTTTTATCAGTACCAGACTCCATTGACAAAAACAGGAATTTTACCGAACAGGACATAGAAGCTGCTCTGTTAGTGGTCTTAGTTTGTTTGTGTTGTTGTGTGGTACTTTTACTTATGGAAAGTATCTGATTACTTCTTCCGCCACTGAAAGTCACACATTAACATAAACAAACTAACAGATGGAGGCAGCAGTATTCCAGCGGCTCCTGTTTTCCTGCTCGGTAAAATTTGTGTTTTTGTCAGTGGAGTCTGGTAGTAATAAAATGGCAGTTTCTGCTCAGGAATCCAAAATGTTGTCAGACACTTATAATAATAATTTGAGCCTGTTAGTGACAAAAGCAAGCGAAATAGGATCCTTTTTGTTTAACTAGAAACAGCTGTTTTATTGCCACCAGACTCCATTGACGAGAACACAAATTTTACCGAGCTGAACATGGGGAGTTGCTAATCTACCGCTGCCTGGGTCAGTTAGTTTGTTTATGTTATTGTGTGGTAATTTTACTTATGTAAAGTATCTGAATACTTCTTCCACCACACAATAACACAGACAAACTAACAGATTGAGGCAGTGGTAGATTAGCAACTCCCCATGGTCTGTGAGGTAAAATTAGTGTTTTTGTCAATGGAGTTCTGTGGTTTTTAACAGTGAATGTACTTTGATACAGACAGCAGCCCTATAGGTTTGCACTGGATTTCGTAGTCTCTTGATGCCGTGGACAGATCAAGTGTGTGCTCACCACGTCAGGGTGTGTGGTGTTGGGCAGTCTGAGCGCTCGGCTGTAGTGCTCCTCATCCAGCACGGCCTCTCTGGAGAGGAGCTGGCTCAGCCTGTTGCGAGTGTCTCGACCCTTCTGCAGAGCCTGGGTGTACTCTGGGACCTGTCCGGTAAACAACAAGGACTCAGGAAATATTTAACCTCTCGACAGGAGACTGAGAAAGTGAAAAAGTTCTGGAGATGAACTCACGTTGGCGAGAGCTTTCTTGTCGTTCTTGTTCTGTGGGGAAAGTTAGAGAAAATGATTCAACAGTCCTTTAGTGACGAGAGATAAACATGTCTCCTGTAGTAACCTTTACTGACCACTAGGTCTTTGACTGTTTCACTGATGTGTTTCTTTAGCTTCTCCAGCTCAGAGATCTCTGTCCTCACCGCCTGGAGCTCCTGCCACACACATACCTGCAATATGGACACACACACACACACACACACACACACCAGTGACCATCAGTGAGATCAATTAAAGACTAAGATCATTTTTGTTTAACCAGAAACATCACTATATATCAGTACCAGACTCCATTGACAAAAACAGGAATTTTAACTCACAGGAACATGGGGAGCTGCTGGAATACCACTGCCTCGATCTGTTAATTTGTTTGTGTTATTGTGTGGTACATTTACTTATATAGAGGATCTGAATACTTCTTCCACCACAGAAAGTCACACAACAACACCAACAATCTAACAGATCGAGGAACTGTACTCCAGCAGCTCCTGCTTTCTTCTAGGTAAAATTGCTGTTTTTTTCAATGGAGTCTGGTAGAGAAATAAAGTTTCTGGTTTGAAAAAGGGATCTTACTCTCTAATAAGGAAAGTTTATCTCTGCAAGAAGTGTAGGCTCATGCCCACAACATCCTTTTTGGAACTGGAAACATTGCCACATTTCAGTACCAGACTCCATTGACAGAACAGTCATTTTACTGAGCAGAGCACAGGAGCTGTTAATCTGGTGCTGCTATGATTTGTTAGTTTGTGTTATTGTGTGACTTTCAGTGATGGCAGAAGTATTCAGATCCTTTACATAAGTAAAAGTACCACACAATAACACAAACAAACTAACAGATCAAGGCAGTGGCAGGCAAGTTTCTGTGAGTTAAAATTCCTGTTTTTGTCAATGGAGTCTGGTAGTGATAAAACATAAGAGATCTAAATGTAGGATCTATCCATAAGTTGAACATATAGTAAAAAAAGTATTAAAATCTCCATTGTCGACGTAGTGTGACATCATAACTAGTGGACGACCACAGCCACAGAAGTAACGTTCGGGAACATTTTGTGTCCGCTAGTTTAAACTTTGTTTACAACACTTACAATCTTCCTGACATCGTCCGCGCGCAGGTCGCCCTTCCTCCCCTCCACGTTAGCTATGACTTTGTCGGTCTCCTCGCACACCGCTCTCATGTCCAGCTCGGGTTTGTCGCTGAAGCCCTCGCGGACATGTTCGTACAAACTGCTCCGGACTCCGTGCGACAACCGGTGCGGGACGAACACGCTCGTCCTCTGCCGTGCACACTGTCTGGAGACCGGCTTCAGTACAGTGAGAGCGGCGCCTCCGACTCTCGCAACCATGCCGATGCGCGTCGCCATGTTTGTCCTGAGGTCGGTGTTGCATTTAGTGCGTGTAGGAATTATCCGGTTTGTCAGCCTTTTTGACTATGAACCTCAATAGTTGTGCGTGTGAATTAAATGAAAGCACAATAAAAATGAATACAGACATATATAGATGTAATATAATTTGTAATTTTTAAATGTATCTTTTTTCCTTAAAATCTGTTTTACTGTTTTTCAATTGTCAGCATTTTCATTTTTATTTTACTTATTTATTCTGACTTTTTAATCTTAACTTTTAACGTCTTGTCGTATTATGAGCTGTCATCTTGCCACTGCACAATCCTGTATGAATGGAACTATACAAATAAAGTTTGATCGATCGATTGATTGATTGATAATACATGGTTCTACCAGGGAGCACTATTTATGGCTGTAAAAACGGTCTATCCGCCCTGAATGCAGCACGAATGCGGAAATTAATATTCCGGAATAGGATTAAAAATAAACATTACAAAAACACAATTTTCTACATGTTAATTTAAATATACAGCAGAATTTTAACGTAACAGTTCTCATAAAAAAAAAACGTTGAAAGGCAGTGGACGATATTGTAATATTAGCAGTGACAGAAAAACGACTCATGCTGCGTTCAAGACCAGGGTAAACTCGGAAAATTCTTAATGGGAACTTGTTACGATAAACGTATCACGTTTACGTGATAAATTCGGAAAACAACCCGCACAAGGAACACATAACAAAGTTCTTGCAGATCATTGAATGTACTTGTATGTGTCGACTCGTGAGCTATTATTAAATAAGACAAACGTCTAAACAAAAACTGTAACGCTGGAGACGTCACTTGTGTGTTAAGAACGTAAATATATCACGTACAACAGCACATTACTCGTTTAAAGTGATTAAACCGCATTCACAATGCCACTGTCCCTTCCAGTCACGACAGAGGACGTCATGATTGTAGTTGCTATGGTGTCAAGTCAAGGACCGGTATTTTCGCGCGAGTTTTCCTAGCACCTTCTTTCCGTTAAGGTGCCTCACCACCACTTATTATTGGAGAGTGGAGCGGAGTTAATACGACCGATTCAAGCGTTTAATATTTTTTTTCGAATTGTACTTTCCGACTTACCGCCGTGTCGTAAACGCAGCATCGGCTCCAAACAGTCGTCACGAGCCAAAGGTCAGCCAATCAGATGAGCGGAAGTTTAACGTTGCGGTAATCCGGTTCAGACATGACAAGTGCGGCCGACTGAACCTGAACTCAGTCCCCTGATTTTCTGCCCCGTAGGCTCCCCCAAAAAACTGCCTCCCCCCGTGCCTCTCCTCGCGCCGTCTCACCGCCGACCCGGACGTGAGCGCTTCCTGCCATGGTGGACTGAGACGTGTTGGGTCCTTGTTCCTTTGTGAGCTAGTTTTTGGTCCGTTAGTCAGTCAGCGGTGATGTTGTGTTCACGGGGCTGGAGGAGGAGAAGCAGCGGCGGCGGCAGCAGCGAGTAGCACTGACGCGTCTTCACCGCAGGCCGGGGACGAGCCTCTCGAGCCGAGCCCCGGAGGACCAGGACGACCAGATGGGAGCCGGGAAATCCTCCAGGAACTTGTGGTAACAGTCGGGTACTTGGACACGGTCAGTCTGCTCCAAACTGCCTCACCAATTCCTGCTGAGAGTGAGACCCGAACAGCTTTCACGGTGGAAACGAGAAGAAGAGCAAAGGTAGTGAGAGCTAAAAAAAATTAAAATAAACCCCGAACAACCTCAGTTTGTGTTATTTAATTTATTTAATTCAAGTGGTAAAAGAATAATGGAAATATGCTGTAATAATGGGGTGTGGTACATGTGTAGCAGACAATATTAGCTTAAAAATAACCTGCACAGCTCATATGCTACCATGAATTGTGGCTAATAAAGCAGCATTTTTCACAGAGATAGGTCTTATCTGGGTCATGTCTGTTAAAGGCCTCTATCTATAACACAAAGGCCTGTGTGTTGCAGATAGCCTCTGCATGCATGAAGGTAAAAGCCATGTAAAAATGAACTAAATGACATTTCCCACATGGTTATAGCCCAGTCGACTTATTTAACAAGTTACGTCTTTATTATCTGCTCTAGCTTTTCCACATTTCTGTGCATAAATATGGTAAGAGTAATGCTGTAAAATGATGTGAATTTGCATCATTTTTAATGAAAAAATAGAAAGTTTTCAGGGGTGAGAGACCTGCAATCTCCCTCCACAAATATGTGAACCTAAACATGCCACAAACTTTGGGAAAACAGGGTAAAAGTGGAAAAACCTGGCCCTCAAACCCATCAGAGGACCTAAATATTCTCAGGATTGTTTTCATCTTGAGCTAATTAAACTAGCCAAAGGACTGGACCAAAATAGTCACATGACTCAAGTGGAGGATAATGAAATAGGTGAAAACCCCACAAACCTGCCACCAATTAGCGGTGGCAGGTTCGCTAATTGGTGGCAGGTTTATGGGGTTTTGGAAGGTGGTGGTGGTGGTGGTGGTGGTGGGTGGGGTGTTAATGTGGTTTACCCCCATCCCGACACGATATTGTGGACATTTTTATTGTAGTTTCCATCTCCTAATTGTGTGTAATCCTCAGTTGAAAGACAATAAAATAAGTGTAAACCCCACAAACCTGCCAAAAATGAACGGTGGCAGGTTCGTGGAAGGTTCAGGGTTTATCGTGGTTTACCGTATCCCGACAAAATATTGTGGACAATTTTATCGCGGTTTCCGTCTCTTGATATGTGTGTAATCCCCAGATGAATGCTGTGCGGGGGGGCACAGTGACCTGGCGTCCCCAGCCGTGGCAGGACGGCGACGGGGGAGGAGGGGAGCCTCTGTCGGACAGCGACTCGGAGGAGGAGGACTTCCCCGACGACAGCACCACCCCGCTGGGCGACTACATCACACATGGTGAGACAGACCTACACAGATAAGAGGATAGAGAGGGTGGTGCTGGGACTTTGGAAACCAGCCCTCGTCGTCCGGCTCTCACCTTTTCACCTCCCTTATCCCTCCCCTCCCTCCCTCCTCACCCTCCACTCTGTTTTAGGACTGAAGCAGCTCCTGGATGCTCAGCAGCTCTGCGACGTTACTCTACTTGTCGAGGGGAAGAAGTTCATGTGTCACAGGTATCGTCTACCTCCATATCCCACTTTACACATACAATACTTCCTCCTCCCTCCAACCTCTCTCTTCCTCCCTCCTCCCTCCTCCCCCCTCAGAGTCCTCTTGGCCGCTGTGAGCCCCTACTTCCGGGCCATGTTCACCAGCCCCCTGGTGGAGTCCCGCCTCACCGAGATCCGTCTGGAGGAGGTGACGCCATCCGTCATGGAGACGGTAATCCAGTTTGTGTACACCGGCGAGGCGGGGCTGTCCCTGGACACAGCAGAGGACCTGTTTGTGGCTGCCAACCGGCTTCAGGTGATGCCGCTTCAGGACCTGTGTTCCAGGTAAATCTGTAGTGTTGACTTTTGTTTACGTTTTTCCCGCCCTCCTTCTTCTGTCACATTTCATCCTCTTCCTCTCCTTTCGTCAGGTTTCTGTTTGAGCACCTCTCGGTTGATAACTGCCTGGGGATGTACTCTCTGGCTCGCTCTCACCACGATCAGCTGCTGCTTCGTGCTTCCCTGCGGCTGGTGGCCCAGCACTTCCCCCGGGTTGCCCGGCAGAAAGACTTCCTCCTCCTTGATCACGGCACCTTAGGCAGCCTCCTGAGCTCAGACCGCCTGGGGGTGGACTCCGAGGCGGAGGTTTATGACGCAGCGCGCCGCTGGGCCGAGCATCAGCCTTTGGACCGCTATGCGCACATGCCAGCGCTGCTTCACCACCTGCGGCCGGGGCTGCTGTCCCAGGAGGAGAGCCGAAGACTGAGCCAGGAGCTGGGGCCGGCGGCAGCTGGCGAGGGCCTCGGGGGGCCTCTGAGACCTCGGGAGGGGATGTTTGAGAAAAAGATCGTCTGTGTGGACCTGACGCCTCGGGAAGACGAGAATTTAGCCACGAGAGACTACACAGTGGACTGCTTCGATCCTCGGACAGGGAAGTGGGAGAAGTTGGCGGCGCTAGGATCACTTGTGAGTCCTGGTTGCACTGCGGTCGGTGACAGGCTGTTTGTAGCTGGTGGGATCCTGCGGACGGGCTCCGTGTCTGCAGCCGTGCATGAATACGATGCAGTGTTGGACCGCTGGGTAGAGCGGCCGTCGATGGTCCAGCCCAGGGCTATGCTCGGCCTGCTGGGCTGCGGGGAGTCGCTCTTTGCCTTGGGTGGCAGCAACCGCTCGGCTCTGCTGGACTCCAGTGAGACCCTGGAGCTGACTACGCTGCAGTGGGCTCCGGGGCCTCGGCTACCGCTCCCACTTCGCGCTTTTGCCTGCGCGGCGTTACGTGGACGACTTTACCTTCTGGGTGGAACCACGCTAGAACAGAACCGGGCCGTGGTCCACTCAGGCGTGCTTATTTATCACACCCTCACAGACTGCTGGACACGTGTGGCACTGGACTCTGGCGCCACCTGCCTCGCCGGAGGAGTAGCAGTGCGAGGGGGAGTCTGTGCAATTGGGGGATACATGAGGGACACCACCAAGTTCCTGGATGGAAACTACACTAATCTGGAGACCTTAGACGCCACTGGGCGCGTCCTGTTTTTCAGAGAGGGCAGGGGGTCCGGGGTGGAGAGGGAGGTGACTGGGGGCGGGGTGATGGTCACTGCAGAGCAGCGAGGGGGTGCGGGGGGTGGGAGCGACCGAGCCCCGAGCCCTGTGGTGTTTCCCGGGCTGCCTCGGCGGATAGCTGCCGGCGGTGTGGCCCGATGGAAAAGGAGGATTTACGTGCTGGGTGGGGAAAACGGTTCGCGGTTCTACGACAGCGTGTACTGTTGGAAGCCCGGCTGGCGCAGCTGGGTCCAGAGACGCGAAAAACTCCCCGGGGACACTGGAGGAGTGAGCCAGTTTGGGTGTACCACTTTAAAATTCCCTAAGAAACACATCCTGTCCAGACTGAGACTAGCCAAAGAAAACTGCAAGAAAGCCGCTGATTAGCTTGACAGGGACCAGTATGAAGTGAAGTCGAGGCAGCCGGTCACGTGACGCCGAGATGAGATGCGTCAGTGTTGAGATGAAGTCACGAGGAAGAGGCCATCGGAGCCAAAAACTGGTTAAAAACAGGCAACATGCACCTGAATGTAACCTAATCCACGAGCTGTCAGAGCAGTAGAGTCCTTTGAGAAAGAAAAGGGGCCTTTTTAATCGTTTTCTCACAGCGTAACATCGTCAGGTTTCTGCTGGTGTAATATTTTTTCAGGCTTTTTAAGAATCATTTCAACGCTGTGAAGGTTTCAGCAGTTTAGACGGAAGGATACCTGCACATTTCTGACGAGGCTGTTTTTCACTCTTACTGATTTGGCCGTTCAAGACGATTCGTTCTGGTTTTTCATTCGGACATAATCTTGGCTTCTTGGTCGCAGCTCAGTTATAAAATAATAAAATCCTGCCGCACCAGGAAGTGTCTCTCCTGCTGGGCTGCTGACAGCGTTGTCAGTCGGGTGTAACTCGCCATAACGCCGGTAGTTTCCGCTTTAGCTGTGCGTACAACAGGCAGAGTATCGAAGCGTCCAAAAAATAAATGAGTCGCATTGCCCCTCATTTTATAGTTTTGTTGTTCAGTCATTTTAAGAGAAGACTTAATTGCCTGTGTGAACTTTGAGGCAGTTAAATGAGAAAGTGTAATGAAATCAAACAACCTTTATTAGAGCCTGAATCTCCTTGTTGGACTCAGCACTTCCTGTTGCAAAGTCTTGATAGTTACTGCTTCTGTGACTGAAAAAATTTCAGAAAACAGGAGAATTCAAAAGGAGTTAGTATTCTAGTATTAGTAGTCAGTATTTAGAGACTGATTACACTTACACTAGGCGTTTTTTAAGCCAACTTTATTTGTAACAGGTGGAGGACGTGTACGGTGACAAACTTGGTGCTGGGAACATTTAACCATCAATTACAGAGGAAACGAGAAGAATTGAAATGTTTAAATAATATACATTTAACTAGAGAAAATTTATGTTTTAGTTTATTCCACAATGAATGAATCTTAAAGATTTGGAGCCCAGCCAATCGAGAAGGATTTTAAGAAGTCTCGGATTGTATGGTTTGGAAATGTTTTCTTAAAAATTGTTGCTAGCTGATCGTGTCACAAATATAAAACAGGAGCTTGTTGCATCTACGTGTCCATGCGTTGCTTTAAACACTGCTGCTGCAAAGAATTGTGGGACAGTATTCTCTCCTTTCCTTTCATAAAGGAAGACCCAGTGTCTCCTCTGCTAAAGGTGATAAGATATAAAGCATCTTAACATTTAGAGAATTCGACCAGCTCTTATCATGGCTCCCACTGAGATACTTCAGGACCTTCCTAAGCAAAAAGGACTGTTTGACTGCAGACTTAATCTTTTCTTCTGCATTTTATCACTAAATTCGTAAACCATTGAAGAGGTGGGCTTCCTGTTCGGTCTATCTTAGAAGCGAATCCCAGACAAGTCCGGGCTGCTTCACAGGAAAACTCCCCGCACTGATCTTTCCGTCTTTTTCTCGTCGATCTAATCCTGAGAAAACCCTTAGTGTTTGGTACAAACAGAGTCCCGCGAGTTTTGGTAGAAACTCTGCTTTTATTCATGTTTTGAATGTTCTCTGCCAAGTCAAACAAGTGGAACATAGTGTTGCAGGAAATGTGCAGGAGGAGGGAATTAAACATGACAGCTTCTTCCAATATCAATATACAACAACACGTCTTCTAGGGATGGAAGTTCACAAGGTGTCGAGGTGGTTTGGTAGACGACGCTGCTGCAGAGTGATCGCTTCGTCTTGTAAGTTACACTCTGTAAATACGTGTCTGGACTATCGCATCTTTTCCGAAAACATTCAAGTCAGGCAAACAGTTCGTCTTTTAGGTGATTAAACAGCCGTATCACATTTACATTTTTCTTTCGGTCGCTCCAGGACTTGTGAATGTGTTTAACAGAGGTCGTGATTTATCAGAACACATTGGCATTGCACATTATTTATTTAAATGTATTTTTAAAGGGGTTTTTTGTGAATAAGGAGCATATTTGTTTAGATCTTAACGTGACTGAGGGCTTTGAAGCAACTGAATTATGAAATTATGAATTTATGAAATGTCAGAGTTTTGCCCAGAAATGTTAGCACATTGTTTTGCTGTCAGCTGCTTTTTTCTCTTCTGTTTTTCCTGTTTTTATTTATTCAAATTGATTAAATCCAGATTCTCTTGGGGGGAGATTTGTGCGAATGGAAAACACTGCCAACTGTGTCTGAAATCTGAGAATCACTGAAAGATGTCTGAAAAATTATAATTATTTTTGGCAGGTTTCATTACTGTAGTCAGTTTCAGAGGTGACTTTAGATTAGTGAACACTGATACAGTTTAGATACTGTAATGACATTGTCAGGCTAAAACAGGAAATGAAAATGGACGTGCTTCTGTAACGGAAAAACTGGGTTTTTTTATAATCCAACTCTTCTTCCTGAGACTCCTGAGTATTTTTTAACCCGGGCCTTACTTTCTCATGTTTTTGGGTGTAAATGATAATAATGATGATAAGGACAAAAATCAGAGTATAACTGCTGCAGCACTGAGCAAGAGCGGTGAACAGCTGCTGCAATTTAAACCAATGGACAATTGTCCACATCAATGGACGTCCACTGACAGGCTCAGATTGTTATTGTTATAGCATCTGACAAAATTATGGAGAGGATTCCTACAGAGATAGACCTTTTTATTAAAGAGTAAGATCCTTTTTGTTTAGTCAGAAACAGCTGTTTTATCACTACCAGACTTCATTGATAAAATCAGCAATTCTACCAAACAGGAAAACCAGAGTTGCTGCAATACCACTGCCTCGATCTGTTTGTTTGTGTTATTGTGTGACTTTCAGTGGTAGAAGAAGTATTCAGATCCTTTACATAAGTAGAAATACCACACAATAACACAAACAAAACAACTGATGGAGGCAGTGGCACGCCAACAGCTCTTGCGTTCTTCTTGGTAAAATTGCTGTTTTTGTCAATGGAGTCTGGTACTGATGTTTCTGGTTAAACAAAAAGGATCTTCCTCTTTAATAAAAAGCTCTGTCTCTGTAGGAATCCTCTCCATAATGTTGTCAGACACTTATAATAACAATCTGAGTCTGTCCGTGGCAAAAACAAACACTTTAGTGGACGCCATTGACGTGGACGATTGTCCATTGGATTACATTGCAGCAGCTGTTCACAGTGTCCAGGTACACTGTTTTTGCTCAATACTGCATCGATATCATTTGCACAAGAATTTAAAGCAGTTAAAAAGCAGTGAGCAGTTTAGTGAGGAAAATAGAGGCTCTTCACATTATATAACAAATTGAAGCAAAATTCATGTATCTTCCCAAAAAACGATTAAAATCAGATTGTGGTTTGTCTCAGCAGCTCTGCTTTTTACTGCTTTCCACTGCGTCGCCCTGAATCAACCAACTGAAAACTACATTTCATAATCTTCAGTCTGGCCATCCTCCCTTTTTTAAACTTTCCAAAGTGTTAAAATGACTCAGTTTCTCTTGAGAACAGAGCAGTGGAACTTCCCCAGTTTTCCAGCCAGCAGCACAGATAACAAGAAACTCTGCAGTAACACAGCTACTGTATCACTTAATTATAGCACTGTGATCACCGCTGGTCCTCGTATTAAGTCTGTTTTAATACACAACGTGCTTAAGTTTATTCCACTATATGTAATTAACACATAAAATCAAACAATATTTGATTTGTGACACTTGTCACTTTCAGTTTTATTTCCCACGACGACGTGATTTTTCTTTCACTTTGTGCGCTTACAGCTTGTATGACGTGAAAAAGTGATTATTGTGTGCGCATGCATGTTTTCTATGCCGAGGCGTAAAAATCTCCTTCAACACAAGCTCTTTGCACACGTGTGTGTCCATTCAGAGAAGTAAAAAAGCTGCCCTCATTTGTACAATCCAATGAAGTTTGTTAACTGGAAGGAAAATGGATGTTTTGATGAAAGCAGTGCTATCAAACGATTAAAGGACTATTTGCTTACTTGGTTTTCTTTTACTGATGCCTTTATTACAACTGTAACGAGACACATTTCACATTATTTAAGTGTGATAAGTCCCAATTTAATGGCTTTAATGCATCCATTGACTAATTATGCATTAACTGTTTTACCTTAAAATAACAGCTTATAATAATGCAGAACTGTAAAGGAGTTAAAAAGACGTAGAAGTAATTAAATATCCCATGAGGAAACTCAATATCCAAACTAAAACATCAAGAATTCTGAATGGAGTTTGGTGCATTTTTTGCATTTTGGAGCATTTGTGCTCCAGAAGCCGGGGATCGTGGGTAAAACCCAGTGTTTGAAAATGTTTTGGCTTCTGTTTCTCCACTTATTTTCCAGGCTTTTCCTTTAATTTGTCACCCGTCTGTAACACAACCCTGTTTTTCAAGCTGTGCTGTTAATAATTACTATAATTAATAAACTGCTGAATCTGCCCGTTGCCACTGCTGGACAAAGTTCCCCCAATCCCACCTCTCTGGCTCGTACATCAGTCAGCCAGAGGTATAGTACTTCATTTCTTGTAGCTGAGTTTAGGTGTTTTTTTGGCTGCAGATAAATCAAAAGCAGGTTGTAGTTTACTTAAGTGTTTTCAGGCAGAAGTGGAGCCATGGAGAAACCCTCGTCAGACAAGGTGACCATCAACAACCCGGCGGACATCACCATCATCATTGTATATTTCATCATGGTCATCGGAGTCGGCGTTTGGGTGAGTGTTTTAATTAATTGTTAGTTATTAAATACACACATCATAGCATAACAGATTTGTCCTGTCTGTGTTCTAGTCCATGTTTCGGACCAACCGTGGGACAGTTGGAGGATATTTCCTTGCAGGACGGACGATGACCTGGTGGCCGGTGAGTTCAATATGTATTTAGACCAATAACTGACAACTGTCCACGTCAAATGGACGTCCACTAAAGTGCTTGTTTTTGCCACTGACCGGCTCAGATTGTTTTTATTAGTGTCAACAGAGATAGCCCTTTTTATTAATGAGTAAGATCCTTTTTGTTTAACCAGAACCAGCAGTTTTATCACTACCAGACTCCATTGACAAAAACAGGAATTTTACCGAGCAGGAAAACAGGAGCTGCTGGAACACGATTTCTACCACTGAAAGTCACACAATAACACAAACGTGTTGTGTATGTGTTTCTATTCTTTTTTTAATTCAGGTCGGTGCGTCTCTGTTTGCCAGCAACATCGGTAGTGGTCACTTCGTGGGTTTGGCCGGCACCGGGGCAGCTAGCGGCATCGCTGTGGGAGGGTTTGAGTGGAACGTAAGTCACAATGTAAACTTATATCAGATTCAACTCTGCACCTGAGATGATATATAATAATCTAATCTAACATGTTGTTGTTGTTGTGTCAGGCTCTGTTCATCGTGCTGCTGCTGGGCTGGCTGTTCGTACCTGTCTACCTCACAGCTGGGGTAAGTATCTCCAGGTTTAACGATGCTTTCAGTCTGTAAACTGATGACTTTTGATTTGATGACTCCTGATTTTGGTCTCAGGTGATCACGATGCCCCAGTACCTGAAGAAGAGGTTCGGTGGGACCAGGATAAGCCTCTACCTCTCTGTTATCTCGCTGTTCCTCTACATTTTCACCAAGATCTCAGTAAGTCGTCCTGCCTGAGAACTAAACAACTATATAAACTGTATTCCTGTCCTCATTCTTCTGCTCTGCCCCTACAGGTGGACATGTTTTCAGGAGCTGTGTTTATTCAGCAGGCTTTAGGGTGGAACATCTACGTCGCTGTCATCGCCCTTCTGTTAATAACAGCCGTGTACACCGTTACAGGTACAATGTTTGTGTACGTCTGTATTGAACCTGGTCCATGAAGAATAGCTATTGTAAGTAGGAGGGAGAATGTCTTTCATGGTGCCCTGATGATGTCATAGTGATGTCATCAGCTAAACCTCTGAGTACCCGAAAACGCGATCAAATGAGAAAAAACAATATGGACGCCCACAATAACATCTTAGCACTGTGTTACAAGGAAGACGTAAGCTAGGATTAACAATAAAAACGCATAAGCTAGCAGTAGCATTACAAATTTGCTGTGGATTTCGACAGATGTGGGTGTTTACGCTGTGTTCAAGATGACGCTAAATTTGGTAACTTCTGAGCGGGAACCTCTGAGTTCCAAAAAAACACATGTCCACACAATCAATTCAGAAAAAACAATATGGACGCCCATTTTAACATTAGAACTGTGTCGTTATTAGCATTGCGAACACAAAAGTTAGCATTAGCATTACAAACTTGTGACGTGGAGTTTGACAGTGCGTTTGACAAGACTGAACTTGGAAACTTCTGGGCGGGAACCTCTGTGTTCCCGGAAAAAATGCGTCCACGATCAACTCAGGAAAAAACAATATGGACGCCTGTTTTGCACTGTGTTGTTGTTGTGAGTAACACATAAATTAGCATTAGCATTACAAACACATAAGTTAGCAGAATAAGATAAATAGAAGATCAGATTTAAAGGGGAAAATACACTTGGTCTCGCCTTCAACCACAGAAACAGCCATTTTGTCACTACCAGACTCCATTGACAAAAACTGTAATTTTACAGAGCAGAATATGTGAGTTGCTGGGATGACACTGCCTTGATCTGTCAGTTTGTTTGTGTTGTTATGTGATTTTCAGTGGTGGAAGAAGTATTCAGATGCTTTACATAAGTTAAACTACAAAACAATACACAGATTGAGGCAGTGGTAATCCAGCAGCTCCTGTCTTCTGCATGGTGAAATAGCTGTTTTTGTCAATGGAGTCTGGTACTGATATATAGCGATGTTTCTGGTCACACAAAAAGATAAAAAGGTCTGTCTCTGTAGGAATCCTATCCATGATGTTCATCAGTTTTTAAAGTATCACTGTATTTAAAGGTGTGTGTGTTACCAGGTGGCCTGGCTGCTCTAATGTACACCGACACCGTTCAAACCATTGTCATCATTGCCGGGGCCTTCGTCCTCACTGGCTTCTGTAAGTACTAACTATACAGCATCGCACACCCCCACAGCTTCACAACAGGAAAGCATTTAACCAGGATCACTAATCATTAATTTCACTGCAGCGATGTACAGTGTGCTGACTCTGCAAAGCTCTCTGACACAACAACAATGACTGCCTCCTACAACCTTAATCAATATATATCAGAGTCTAATCCTGGTGTAAAGTGTAAAGAAACCAGGAGGAAGAGCAGCCTCCTCTTATTGTGAACTAGTGATCCGTTGAGCTGATAGTGCTGACTCATATCTTCAGTTAGGACAGTATCAGACAGCAAGAGAGCTCCAGCCTGCTGAACTGAGTAGGAAATAAGAAATATAGTGCACTTAGTTTTAACATTACATAGTCCTGTTTTTCAATGTTAGACCATGGCCTTTTCTGTCTTATATTTTTGGGTGTAAATGATCGAGACGGACAAAAATCTATACCAGACTCCACTGACAAAAATGTTTGTTTGTTTCTGTTATTGTGTGACTTTCAGTGGTGGAAGAAGTACTCAGATCATAGAAATACCACAAAATAACACAAACAAACTAACAGAAGCAGTGGTATTTCAGCAACTCTTGTGTTCTGCTCAGTAAAATTAGTGTTTTTGTCAATGGAGTCTGGTATTGATAAATGCTATTCTGGTTAAACAAAAAGGATCTTACTCTGTAATAAAAAGGTCTATCTCTGTAGGAATCCTATTCAGAATGTTTTCAGACACTTTTTGTTTAACCAGAAACAGACATTTTATCAGTACCAGACTCCATTAACAAAAACAGTAATTTTACCAAGCAGAACATGGTAGTCGCTGGACTACCACTGCCTTGATTTGGTTTGTTTGTGTTATTGTGTGACTTTCAGTGGTGGAAGAAGTGATCAAATCCTAAAAATACCACACAATAACACAAACAAACTGTTCGAGTTACTCCAGCAGCTCCTGTTTTCCTGCTTGGTAAAATTACTGTTTTTGTCAATGGAGTCTGGTACTGATAAAATTTCTATTTCTGGTTAAACAAAAAAGATTTTACTCTTTAATATAAAGGTCTGTCTCTGTAGGAATCCTCTCCATAATGTTGTCTGACACGTAGAATAACAATCTGATGCCAGATTCATCCTTTACTAAAGTCACACTTTCTCCTTTTCCACTTCTAGCCTTTGCTGAAGTCGGAGGCTACAGCACTCTGCTTGACAAATACCATTCTGCCACGCCCAGGAATTTCTCCTCCATGGACCCCCAGCGCTACAACATCTCCCCCCAGTGCTACACCCCTAGACCGGACGCCTTCAGCCTGCTGAGGGACTCGACCACGGGCGACCTGCCCTGGCCTGGGGTGTTGTTTGGGATCGCTATAGTGGGCGGGTGGTACTGGTGCACAGACCAGGTGAGTTATTCCAGTCTGTGGACTCTTTTCTCACCATGAATGCACAAAATAATCTATATCCTGTTGTTGTGTGTCTTCAGGTGATAGTGCAGCGGTGCCTCGCAGCTCGAAGTCTGACCCATGTGAAGGCCGGCTGCATCATGTGTGGCTACCTCAAACTGCTGCCCATGTTCCTCATGGTGTTCCCCGGCATGATCAGCAGGGTCCTCTACCCGGGTCTGTGGTGTACACTCGTCTTTCCACATCAAAAAACAAAAGACGAGACAAATTAAGAGTGCAGTATTGTGTGTTTGTGTTCACCTGTAGATGAGGTCGGCTGTGTCGTACCTGAGGTGTGTAAGCAGGTGTGTGGGACGGAGGTGGGCTGCTCCAACATCGCGTATCCTAAACTGGTGGTGTCGGTCATGCCCGACGGTGAGGACGCGTTACAACAATCTTTTAAAGAAGAAAAGGTGTAACGTTTCTCATCTCGCCTTCTTCCTCTTCCAGGTCTGCGAGGCCTGATGCTGGCCGTGATGTTGGCCGCCCTCATGTCCTCCCTGGCCTCCATCTTTAACAGCAGCAGCACCCTGTTCACGATGGACATCTGGACTCGCATCAGACCACAGGCCACAGAGAGGGAGCTCATCATCGTGGGCAGGTAAATGAACGCCGTCGTCATTTATCCTAAAGTTTGGAGAGTTTCTTTAAGATTTTGTGAAGTTAGGAAGCTTGTGTAAAAAACTTCTTAAGTCAGGATAACAACACTGACTTTGGAACTATACATCTGTAATGGTCCTAACCCTAGTTACCATGGTTACCAATCAGTTAAGATAAGATCTTTAAGTCAGGAAACTGTGTGAACATGAGAAGAAACAAATCTCTTTCTGTTTACTTCTGGGGTTTGGGTTATGACTTTTTGAAGGACCTTTTTATTTACCAGACTCAAGCAGAACACAGCAGCTGCTAGAATACAGCTGCTTTGATCGCTTAGTTAGTTTGCGTTATTGTGTGACTTTCAGTGGTGGAGGAAGTATTCAGATCATTTACATAAGTAAAAGTACCACACAATAACACAGACAAGCTAACAGATTGAGGCAGTGGTATTCCAGCAACTCCTGTGTTCTGTGAGATAAAATTGCTGGTTTTGTCAATGGAGTTTGGTAGTGATATATCTTTTCTTGTTTTTTTTTTGTACATTTTTCCAACACACATTTTTAAAAATAAGAAACTGTGTGCACATGTGTTATGTTTCTACATGAAAAGAAAGTTGTGCCATTAAATATTTGGAAATGTGGGTATTTAGTGATCAAAATATCACAATGTTCCCCATTTCCTTCTTTTATTATCATCACAGAAATATAAAAAAAACTCATATCTTTTGTCGTATTTTCCTTTCTGTTAGAGTCTGGGTGCTGTGCATCGTAGCCATCAGTATCTGTTGGATCCCGGTCGTCCAGGCAGCTCAGAGTGGTCAACTGTTCGATTACATCCAATCGGTCTCGAGCTACCTGGCCCCCCCCATCGCCTCAGTCTTCCTCCTGGCTGTGTTTGTTAAGAGGGTCAATGAGACGGTGAGATGGATTTATCACATCATGTTAATTATTAGTTATCAGAAACACACAACGTTTCATGTTTTCATCTCCCTTCAGGGAGCTTTCTGGGGCCTGATGGGAGGTCTGGCGATGGGTCTGTGTCGGATGTTACCTGAGTTCTGGTTTGGTACTGGCAGCTGTATTTTCCCCTCTAACTGTCCTTTCCTGGTGTGTGGGATCCACTACCTCCACTTCGCGATCATACTCTTCTTCTGTACGTCAGTGCTGGTGCTGCTGGTCAGCTACTGCACCGAGCCCATCGACGACCAACATGTGAGTGACTTAACTCAACTTAGACCCATCAGCATCAACGTTAAAACAGCTGACAGATGAAGTTACTAACACTGATATTGCTTATGCCTAAAGTAAATGGAAAAGACCTATTTTTCTCTTTAAACTTTGCTTTGTGACCTGTGTAATGAAATTTCAAAACACATTTTTCAGAAAATTCAAGGTAGATTCAGTGCTGAGTAGCTGAATGAGAGAAGAGCATTCTAGAATGTTGCAGGAGTTACAAGTCTTTTCTCTAGAATGTTGTCGAACTTGATCCTGGAGCTCAGAGAATTCCCCAAGAAGCTCGGTGGGAAGGAAAAAGAAGCTTAGGACTTGGTTGAGTAGTTCGGTGGTTTGGGTCTTCTTGGGCGATCACAAGGCTGAAAATCATGTCCTAACCCTAGTTACCATGGTTACCAATCAGTTAAGATAGGATCTGTAAGTCAGGAAGTTTCTATAACACAACACCAGAAGATCATATGATACAAAAAAACACCTGTTATCCCCACACGGTTTACTATGCACATTAAAAGAACACCATGTCCCAGTAGTATAATGTAGTATATTTTTTTTCTTTTCTTTTTTTTCCCCAACACACATCTTTAAAAATAATAAACCATATGTAAATGTGTTTATAAATCTAAAAGTAGCAGACCTTTCAGACTACTACTAGGTTTCAGCGTATGACTTTTTGAAGGATCTTTTTTGTAAATGAATGATAGGGAGAGAAATCTGTCTACCAGACTCCATTGACAAAACCAGCAATTTTATCTCACAGAACATGGGAACTGCTAGTGGAACTTATGGTGACAGAAGACTTCAGATCCTTTACATAAATAAATGTTCCACACAATAACACAAACAAAGATGGAGGCAACAGTATTCCGGCAGCTCCTGTGTTCTTTTTGCTTAAATTACTGTTTTTGTCAATGGAGTCTGGTACTTATTAGTGGATGTCTAATCTCTCTTCTTTTCTTTCAGCTCCATCGTCTGGTGTTCAGTCTTCGCCACTCGAAAGAGGAGAGGGAGGATTTAGACTGGGAGCAGGAAGAGAAAGGGAGAAGAGCCCGGGAAGAGGCTCAGGAGAGGGCGAGGCAGAGAAACAACGGCGATGCAGGTGAGAAAGACAGGAAGTCACCAAGACAAGACAAATCCAAGAAACATAAAGCACTAACTCTTCCTCCTTTTCAGTGGCAGAGGAGGAGGAAAAGTCTGGTATCCGGCGCCTGGTTGGACGTCTCTGTGGAGGGGGCAGCGGCAGCTCCCAGGACCAGGAGGAAGCACCTGAGGCAGCGGAGCAGATGCCTGATATAAGTGAGGACCCGGTGTGGAAGTACATTGTGGATGCTAATGCTATCATCATGATGGCTGTAGCAGTTTTTATGTGGGGTTACTACGCTTAACAGAGTCCAGAGCTTAACGTCGATGTTACAATGTAAATTTTTATCTTCGTTAAATTGGGTTTAACCACTTTGGTGCATGATACAGTCATAGAGATAAATGCAGTAGTGCTGCCATCTGGTGGTAATGTCTTGACACTACACAAATAACATGATCTCATCTCCAAAAAGGTTCAAAATAGACATGTAGTCTCACTTCTCTTTAGAGCACGTTTAAATACCATATGTAATGCAGAGTCTAAAACTGTTTTATCAGGTTACAGCACCATTATTATCTACTGTTACAACCTGATTTAATTACAAACTCAGTCCTAACCTGCTGCTAGCTCTGAAATAAAAGGTGTGAGACAAAATTAAAATTTGGAAACCGGATAAAATGTAAACTTAATAAAGACTCAAGTAGCTCGATTTGTCTTCAAAGTTTTTTTTTTTAACACTTAAGGCTCAAGAAATCAATGAAAATGGTGGAGTCACTTTACAACATCCTCCCCCTCGGTACAGTAAGAGAACTAATGCATATCTTTGCTTCTACTGAGTTTCTGACTTTTATTTACTTGTGCTTGGTCATTTAATCAGGAATAAGTACATCACTAGTTAAAGGATAACTCTTTTATTTTTGAACCTGGGCCTTATTTTACCAATGTGTTTGGGTGCAAAAAGATAAATATCTTTAGAAGCGGTGCAGTATTGAGGCAGGCTACCGTTATTCAGCTGCTCCAACTTATACAAATGCGTCAAAGTACATCCACCAAAGTGCTTGTTTTTGTCATTGACATATTCATATTGTTAGTATAAGTCTGACAACATTATGGATCTGATTCCTACAGAGACAGACTGTTTTATTAAAGAGTAAGATCCTTTTTGTTTAACCAGAAACATCACTATCTAATTGTACCAGACTCCATTGACAAAAACAGTAATTTTACCAAGCAGGAAAACAAGAGCTGCTGGAATACCACTGTCTCCATCTTTTAGTTTGTTTAAATAAAGGCTCTGAATTCTTCCACCACTGAAAGTCACACAATAACACAAACTAAGTAACCGATAAAGACAGTGGTAGTCCAGCAACTTCTGCGCTCTGATCGTTAAAATTACTGTTTTTGTCAGTGTAGTCTGGTAGTAATAAAACGTCTGTTTCTGGTTAAAGAAAAAGGATCTTACTCTTTAATAAAAAGGTCTATCTCTGTAGGAATCATATCCACGATATTCACTGCTCTTGCTCAACACTGCACCGAATCTTTATCATCCAAAAACATGGGAAAATAAGGCCCAGGTTCAAAAACACAGGAGTTGGTCAAAGTGCAGCTCTGATAAGATGTGATGAGCATTGTTACTCTCATTGATGATTTAATCAATCACTGTAGATGTAAACAGCTTCACACACAGCACACAAAACCAGGCAGTACTTCAGATTTCCAGTTTTTAATCATCACTTCTGTTTTTATTTAAGCAGATATTTTCCATTAGCATTGTACATGTCTGGAACCTACAGAGTTCTCCCATTACTACCCAACCCATCTTCCCACCTCCATGCAGAGTTTCAGCATCATTCATCACATCAGTCCTTTAATTTCCAGTCTGTCAGCTTGCAGGTGGGGGAGGAGGAGGAGTGTAAAAGCAAGGGAGAAAGAAAGGGGAGGAGGGGAGAGAGGTTTATTTTCCCAAGAATGAAGAGTCAGAGCCGTCGCCAGGCACTGTTTGTCCTCCACACTCAAGAGTAGTGGGTGGATCCAGTTCAGAGCTCGATTCGAGTTTATCGGAGCGTCTTGTAATCTTGCCACTTCCCGTGCAAATCCCAATTACACATGATCATCTGTGAGGTATCTGATGCCTCTGGGGGTGGGGTGGGGGAGTTGTTGGGGGGGAAAGAGGTAGGGGGGCTTTTAAGGCTGGAAGCTGGTGTAGAGAGAGAGTTTTCTGCAGTCTGTGTGTAGTTGTAGTTGGTTTCACTCGCTTTTTCGAAGCATAAACGACAACAAAGATGGCGGCTTTGGCAAAAAACACTGCCCTCTGCCGAATCGGGAGGACGGAGGAGGGAGGAGGAGGAGGGGGGAAGGAAGGAAGGAAGAGAGCTGGGCTAAAACAAAGATGGAGTATTTTTTTAAGGTATGAGTAGGCCCACAGACTGATACAGGGAGAACACAGTCCTCAAGAATAAAAGCAAATACAACAGCAAACATTCTCTGACACACACTCCAATAAAAACAAAAAAATGGCAAACAAGCAAGTCAATCAAACCATACAAAGTGACATCAGGCCTTTCCAAAGTGACATCAAGTTTCTCTTTTTAATCCCGTTCAATCCCACTGGTCTTTAATCAACAATTAAGTCCATCTCCCATAATTCTCTGTAAACCAGGAAGTACTCGGTGGCTCCTCTTTATGGCTGGTCAGCAAGGTTAGGGTCCACTCTGAAAAGAAAAGCCGACGGGAACAGGTCCTCGGTCGTCCAGAGCTGAGACCGTGGAGACATGTTGCCCATCGTCCAACCAATGGTATGGCTATTTCAGAATCAACATCAGTGACGCAGGCAATGATTTCAGCAGCATTATCAGGGGACTGATCGACATAATACGTTACAGCACATTCAGAAAAATAGAAACGCATGGCAGGCGCAGGGGACAGGTACAGATGGCGATCTTGTACAATGGAAAATCAAGTTTGCTTTATACAATCACATTTCTATAGCGACGCTGAACATTCCTCCACTCGGCTCGTTCCTTGAAAAGCACCATTGTACAGCTATTAACATGGAAGTTTTGTGATAACGACACAAGACCACAGAACAAGTATCGGGGAACAGTAAAGCAGGCTCTAGGGCGTTACATTTCTATGCGTCACTTTTATGAATCTCAATCAAAATACACTGCAGAGTTTTCAACGTGAATTCACCAAACGAACCATGTGTGGAGTTAAGACAGAAACCCAACTGATTACGAGGCAGAAAGAGGGCTGACTGACAGCAGCAGGAGGGGACCCCAACCCTGGTATTCAAACTTTTTAAAAGGTGCCACTTTTAAGAGGTGGAGGGAGGGGGATTCTGGAGGGCTTGAAAAAACAAACAAAAACAAGGCAAGGAGAGTGACACACCTCTCTTCCTTCTTTACCTCTCAACCTCCCTCCACTGAGGGCAAGTATGAGAAAGGACTGCTGGAGCAAAGAAAAACAAAAACAAAAAACAGTCCTGGAGTGCTGATTTCTCCTTGTACTCCTCAGAGATGAGGGGAAGGAAGGAGGTGGTACAGAGGAGGAGATGAGAGTTGGTTATCCGTGAGGTGTACTCTGTCCTCTCTACCTGGCCTCCTCCCTCCTGTCCTCCCTCTTGGTGCGGATAGGCTGAGAGCCGTCAGCAGGCTGCTGGACCCAGTTGTTGTCGTGGAGCCCAACTCGACAGCCCGGCGTGTCCTTGTCTGTGCGCCGGCAGCACATCCAGTAGGAGCGTCCATAAGGCAGGTCGTGGTGGTAAGGTTTGGGGTGCCAACGGCACAAGGAAACGTCCCCGCGCTCATATTGCCGCTTACACTGCTTGCAGGGGTCGTCCCTGTACAGAGGGTCTTGATTCCAGCGCGAATCCACCGCCCGCACCCCGTAAGTCTCAATCAGCGCCTTGAAGTAGTGGCAGGTGCACTTGAGGGCCGCCAGGGAGCGTGTCGGCAGGTAGCTGAAGATGTTGACCATGATGTGGTCGGGCAGCAGCAGCATGTACTGGCGCGGTTCAAGGAGGCGCTGGATCTGAAAGCGGATCTCCAAGAAGTCGTGAGACACGTGGCGGTAGAGGCGACACAGCGAGGGGTCTGAACAGTCCTCCACGACGCTAGGAGAGTCCGGTCGTGTTGTTCGCTCCCCGGAGCCCACAGCGACCCCCGCCCCGGGGCCATTGTTGTTGGCACAGTCCAAAGAGCACATTCCTGACCCACTGCCAGGGCCCATTCCTTTTACATCTTCCTCCGGGCCCCGAGGAGGCTGGAGGAAGAAGAGCTGTCCAGGAGGGGGGTCGTCCGATGAAGGGTCAGTGGAGCTGCCTACGCCCCCACCACCCCCTCCCCCATTAGACATAGCAAAACACACAGTCTCCTCCTGCACATTCTCTGTACTGTCCTTGCCATAAAACACACATTGGTCCACAGCACCTGTCACCACCACCTCCACATGGAAGCCAGTCACTCGCTCCCTCCCCACGCCCACAGCTTTCTTCTCCCCAGAGGAAAGCTCCTGAGCTGGGTCTGGGCTGCCACAGGCCGGCCTGTCTGCATGATGGTGGTCTCCGTCTGGTTTGGGGGCAGCAGTTGTGGCAGCAAGCAGGAGACTACTGGGGTCTCTTGAAGAGGGGCTGACGAGCTGGTAGAGGTCACAGGTGATTTTCTCTTTGGCCCTGGCTGCTGCCTGGTTGCCTCCACCACCACAGCTCATAAACATACAGCGGGACCTGCCAGCTGGCTCCAGCTGCGACCGCGGGTCCAGATTTGAGACTCTGAAAGCTATCCTGACCTCGCCGTGACTGTGGCTGGGGGGCGGAGGAGGGGTTACGATTCCAGACTCCCCTCCTCTCCTGCGCTCCCTTTCTCTGTCTCGATTGGAAGAGTCTATTCCAGGACCGGTGCCCAGGTTGAGCCGGTTCTCCAGGTTCTGGGACTCAAAGTGTGCAATGGCCTGAGCAACCCTGCACGACTCTTGCTGCTCCTCCTCCAGCTCCTGGTCTGTCTGGATGGGAGACGATGACGATGTCTCCTGGGCCTCTTTGGAGGGCTGGCTATTCGAACTGTCCGACACAAACACCATAGGCGTGGGATCCGACACCGTGCCCCGGAGTAGAGTGTGCTGGTGGGGTGCAAGGCCCTGATTGTGGGTGGTGCTGGGGGGCTGCTGGTGCTGGTTCCCATGAGCAGCCACAATCCCCTGGAGGGCCATGGCGGTCCTCTGCTCAACCAAGGCAACCATCTCTGCCACAGACAAGAGGTCCGTTTCATTCGCCCCTCCTAATGGTGGCTCATCGGGGCTAGGAGGTGCAAGGGAGGAGTCATGGTTGAGGTGTGGCTCTGAGGCTTGGGAGCGAGTCGGAGGGTCGTAGGAGGAGCATCGTCTTCGTCTTTTGGCTTTACTGCAATCAGTCGCCCAGTTGCCTTTGACCTGGACGGATGGGAAAAAATAAATAAATAAGCAAACACCAAGAAAACAAGAACAAGAAAATCATGTTGCTGTTTTTTTTGTCTCAACCTCTTACCTTCATGGCGCTGGGTCTGGGCTGGCCTGCTCCACTGAACTGGTGTGCAACGAAGAAGGCAATCTTCTCCTTGGTGTTGCCCGGCTTGATGACATACCAGGTGTCTAAGAGCACGCGGCCATCCTCCATTTGGGACCCGGAAGAAGGTGGCGAGGGAGGGGCCGAAGAGGTCGGAGGGGCTTGGCTCTGCGTCAGGGAGCTGGAGTCAAGTTCGGGTTCGGGTGGTGTGTTCTCCGAACCCACATCCTCTTCCTCTCCGGTCTCCTCCTGCACCCCGACTATCATCCCTCCATCTTCACTTCCGTCCACCGTCCTCCTGGCGCCCGGAGACGGCTCAGCCTTGCAGAGGGAGGGAGACCCCGCTCCTCCGCCGCCTCCACCTCCGCTGCTGCCCCCTGAGCCTGGGCTCCTCGCTTTGTTCTGGGAGTAGGTGCCAAAGGGGCGCGGGCACCACAGACGGATGTGGGAGAAGGTGTCTCGGTCCATCAGGATGCGGACCACCGGGGCATATCTGCATCTATGCTGGCCAGCAAACACCCAGAGCCAGAGCTCTCATCGTCAACTCCCAGCCACAGTGCCAACCCGACAGGCACCGTCTGCCACTAAGTTCACCGGTAGCACTGGGCATACAACCTAAGAGGAAAGGGTGGAGAGAAAAGAGAACAGCTCAGTCACTGAAAACAGAGTTCATATAACTTGACCAACAATGCTCATCAGTGCTGGGATCAATTCAGATAATCAATGACCAATTGAGGCTGCATTGAGGCAACTGTTCAGATTGCCTTTACAGGGTGTCAGCTTGTACACTAGCAGCACAGAGAGAGACCAGAACTTATCACAACTGGCCTTGCCTCCTACTTTGGCCAAACTCAATTAGCAATTACATTTGCTGCTGTGCACTAAGATCATCTCCTCCCTGCTTTCGGAGCCTCTAAATCAAATTAAAGGGATTCCATTTCAGGTTCGGTGTCTGAGGCTGGCAGATGAAAGGGAAGAAAGATGGAACACAAAAGCTCCAAATGGACCCTCCCCTCACCCCTCTCCCCCTCTCCGCTCCTCTCCTGCATCTCAGTGCTTCAAAGAGGACTTTGCTTAATAGGAGGCAACACAGGGAGGAGCATGCAGGCATATGCTGGACCTATTTTTAGCAAACAGCAGGAGGGGGTGGGGTAGTAGTGAAACTGCTGTAGCGGTCCTTCCCTGTTCTCACCCCTTTTCTCTCTGCCAAAGAGCCTATGCTACAGGCTGGGAGGGAGGGAGGGAGAAGCCTTTAGTCCACCCAGCGTGCTTTGCTTCTGCAGCTATGCCAGCTGTCAGGGCTGCCAGGAACGTGCCTGCATGCTTAAGGAGGGGAACAAGTGGCAATGGAGCAACACGTTTGGCTCGGCGCTGGTCTGAGAACAGCTTGTAGCAAATAGTACAAGTTGTTAAAGCTGTATTGTAGGATTTAACTGGATGTGACCTTTCTTTTTCATGTGACTGTGACTTGACACAGTGAAATTTCCCACTAGAGATAAGTTGCAACAGACTAAGACAGTGAGTGCATTTGCACACTTGTATCTTGGTTCGGTACCAACAACGAATGTTCAGACACCTGGATAAGGTGTTTACATGCCACGGTATCCCTGGTTTCTATACTCCTAGTGGTTTCTCAAAGCTGACATTAGACCACATACAGATTTATGAAACCAGGAGAAGACGTTTTCACACTCAAAATATAATAATAGTAGTGTGCATGTAAACACAGAGTGCTGAGTACAAGTTGGGGTGTGGTAGCAACTTGAAACTGGAATTCCTCCACTAACCAGTCCAATTGCAGTAATGTGAATTCTTGAATTATGGCCAAAAATGTGTTTTGTGCGGTCACAGTAACCTTTGACCTTTGACAACCAAAATCTAATCAGTTCATCTTTGAGTCCAAATTTGAAGGGAATTCCTCAAAAGGTTACTGAGATATCACATCCATGAGGCAAAAAAACCCGTTTTGTTGGGTCACAGTGACCTTGACCTTTGACCACCAAAATTGAACTGCTTCATCCTTGAGTCCAGGTGAACCCTTGTACCAAATTTGAAGAAATTCCCTCAAGGTGTTACCGAGATATCACATTCACAAGACTGGGACCGATGAACAACCCCAATTGTCCCCATTACTGGCAGGTAACCAAGCTCTAGTACTGGCTCAAATTTATCTATATAACTAAGGGAAAGGACACAAAATAGCAAAGCTGACAATAAACCAAAGTCTACAAATTCTAACAGACAATCCCTGTCTAACCAGCTCACCTTGCAAGAAGAATAATATACTTAAGTTTGGTTTCAGTTGCCTTTTTCCCCAATCCATAGCCTTTTCAAAGCAGGTCAGGTTGTTGAATGGGTGGTGCTTTGTACATTCGGACTAATGGAATGGCTCAGAGAGGTGCAAAAAGCAAACACCGCCCACACACTGTGGTGAACCAATTCAAATGTTTCCTCTATAATCACACAGCAACAACTCGGCTGAGAGCAGCCAGATTATACTGCTGTGAGAGAGTGAACCTTTTTTTATTGTCCTTTCTCTCCATGACCCCTTATGACTCGCTCTCTTTAACCACTTTTACTCTCCATCAACTCCTCTCCCCTCCCTCCCTCCCACGGCATCATGCAATCCATCTTTCGCAACAGATTGGATGGTATTATAATAGAAAGTCAGCCCACTGCAGTGCTCGAGTACAAAGTCATACTTTACTCTACTACACCCTTTTTAATTTTAAAACTCCAGGGTTGCGTTTTAGTTTTAAAACTCTGGGGTTGCGCTTTAGTCTGGATGGATAAAAACCGAGACTTTTGGAAATGATGACGCTTCCTGCAACCCCCATGTGTTACTTCCAATAACAGTTCTACCTTGTCGTCAGTCCAAGCAAAAGAATCTCTGGTCTTTCTTACTTTTCACCATTGCCGTTCCTTGTTTGTAGTCATTTTTGCAACCAACTCCCTGTTTATACTGTCATGCACATGCTCAGTGTATGTAAAAGGTCATGTGACATGTGTTTACAGGTGTGTTAGCATGAAATTGCTAAAATCTGGAACAAGATTGTTTTCATTTTAAAAACGTGGTTTTAAAACTGCCACTAGTTGGTGAGCAGTAATTTCTGTGCTGCTGCACTGAGACTGTCAATCAATATAACCATTTCATGATTGAGATATCATCTGACAACATAAACATAATGACACCAATTCTATTGTGTGATTGTCTTAATATAATACAAAAATACTCACTAAAATCGTGACTTGGAAATAATCATACCTGTCAAAATAATCATAAATAATTACAAACCAGTATTTCCTGTTCTATCCACTACCGGAAAGTGTCTTCCAAGAACTAATTTTCTGGGTGTGAAAGAGGTAGACTTAATGTAGCCTTGGATGCCAATTAAATAAAACTTATTAGGGTTGATATTTATTGATCAGTTTGCAGACTTGTGCTGCTGCTGTTCAAAAATAAACTACAAATTAATACAAGTAATGCCATGAATGAACCACTGAAGAGAGTCAGATGCTGAACATACACTGTTCTCTCCTGTATCCACAAGTTTAAGTTAGTACTGAGCTACTTTTCTTTTCCTTTGAGAGAGTTCCTGCAAATGAAGGGCTTGGGTTTGGTTTTAAGCTTTCTGCATCAACCTAATCCTTCAAATCCTGTCAAAGCACAGTGGCAGCCAGCGACACCACAGCAGCGCTACAGTGCCGGGGACTGCAGCGTTAGGTATCCAAGCTGTCCGACAAATTAACTGTCAAACGAGAGTGATTCTCTGCATGTATTACTTAACACTTCGCTAATGGTGCAGTTCTAAATGTAGGCAGCAGATAGGACCTGGATGACACTAGCTACTGTACCACAGTGTGCAGGGACGGTGCAACTGAACCTTAAATGTTTGTCTGTCGAAAATTAAGGAAATTTGGAGTGGACCAGATACAGCAGTTATGCTATTTAACCCACATACATCTACATTTAGTCAATAATCCAGAGTGCGTCACTCCTCCTCTGTCTGGACGATTCTGATTAAAAGTTTTTCTAACGTTGCGAAATATGTCTAGATACACAAATGACTTACTCACTGCTGGAGCCAGAATGTGGAAATCCACACAACACATAAACATAAACAAATGTTAACAAGGTGCTGATGTGTTCAGAAATGTCTATTCTGCTGTTTGTATAGTAACAGATTGACTTTAAAACTTAAGTTCTGCTAGACTGGGTCATTTCCCTACACAAATCAAGACAGTTTGGCATGCACTTTTACTACCATAATGGTTTCACTATGATAGGTGTGTGCAGCTCAGAAAACATAGTGTAATACATCTCAATTATATGCTAATTTAAGATTTAAAGGTTGGATTAACAAATGTTGCTCCGATCATCTCACGGGTCTTAAGCAACCTTTGCAAAAACACCAAACAGTGTCACTCCTCCCGCTCTCTTTTTTTAACAGCATTTCAGCCAGATGGCCAAAAGCTGACAAATGATAACACTGAAGCACGCCAAAAAAAGTCTTAGCTCAATCTCCCTCTCTCTGCGTGTGCGCCTGTGAAGACAATGCAACAGAAGCAGGGCCAGCAGGCCGGCTTTGCTGCAAACTGTCAACAGAACAATAGAGCTGAGTGCATCACTCCGGCGGCAGCAGTCTGCCCGGGAACATTATATGAAGAGCTGCCTTTCTGTCAGGACACCTGGGGAAGAGTGGCTGACTGTCCTGCAGGGCTGTCTGAGCGTGTGTGTCTGCACGTTTGTCACGAGTTAGACTTTAATGCAAGTCTTGATACTACAATCCCAAAGGCCACAGTGTAAACAAAGTGTGCTTGAATATCTGAAAGGCTGAGGGCAAATCGTGCATCCTCTAACAATATCACATTAGACAGCTCTCCATATAAGTGGGCTACTTCAAACTCTACAAAACCGATGGTTTTATAACAACCACAGAGGGAGATTTAAACAGAAACAAGCAACAGATTCGCTCTATTTGTTCATCTCGACTCATTTGCACATATATCTCCTTACAGCACTAGTTGTGCAGCATAATGCACCAATTAGTTATATCGCATATACAATATCAACAATCAATATTGTGGTGCGTACTGTGATTCACATTTCTTTGTCGAAAACGAAGGCCTACAGGTCATTTAACCACTACTTTTCCTGCTTCTGTTTTAGATTTAACCCTTTAACCCTGCGCAATTAGCGGTAATTAAGCCAACTCCTCCGGTGACAACCAACAAGTGCGGTGTCTCAAGAACATAACAAATAACAGCAACAACATTCATCTTATTGTTCATTTTAACTCTGGTAAATCACCTTTGAACGTCTTTGACCAGACACTAGCTGGTTACCCAACTAGCAAACAGTTAGCCTTCATAGCGTCGTAGTAAAAGGTTCACACTGATCAAGTGGCACCTTGTACGTTTTTCCGTCCATTAATATTTAACGTTAACTAGGCCCAAACCAGTTACGCTTCTAGGAACTTTGACACATAATCCAGTTTATTAATAATTACTTACAGTGTAAATAAATAGACCCGTCACTAGCTAACGAGCTTGCTAACTCGGCAGCACAACTTACCTGCATAATAACATAACAGCGTTTGCTAGCAAGCTAACAAGATAAAAAAAAAACCCTCAACATAATGTTATGCTAGCCAACTCACCTTAGCAGTGTTGATCTCCACCGACAACCTCTTTGATTCACAAACTGTCGATGACAAGTGTTTCCTCGCTGTATTTCCCTCTAACCAAACCAGTTTGTCTGGTGAAATGCAGGTGACACGAGTTAACTATCCGTGTCCACGTAGCTAAGCTAGCTCACTCGGCTGGCTAACGTCGACATTAGCCAGCAGCTACTTCTGTTATCAACCTTGTCTAGTGGTGGCTGCTATCGAGGCGTGTGTGTCCCTGTCAGTTCTCTGATCACAGTCCGGCTGACTGTACGCCTTGTTAGGACTCTCAGCAGTCGGTCTCCCACTATCTATTTAGAAGTGACACAAGCTTTTACGGTATGTTCTCGGGGATACCAAAATAATCAGTGTCAAAACGGCAGGAGGAGGAAGGCCATCTTGTTGACAAGCAGCTGCATAAGGCCCACAGCCAATAGCAGTGCAGAGTCGATGGTGTGCCCATATATGGCGTCTGCACAGCTCCCTCCCTCTCCTGCCCTGTGCTCCCCCCACTCTCGCTACACTGGACCACACGGACAAGCCGCAACATCAAAGGTCACTGTGCCAGAGACAGGTGGGAGTGTACTGACACAGAATTCTGAGAACGGAGAATTCTAGAATTCTGAGATTAAAGTTTTAGAATTCTGAGGTGGAAATTCTAGAATTCTGAGTTTTAATAAAATCCAAATAAATTTTTCAAATGTGACCCTGTTCCTCTTCTCTAAACAATATTTATGTCTTAATATTTTTTCTCCAACAGTATCTGCCTTGCATATTTTATATATTTATGTTTCCCCATGTGAGTCTGCTGTTATTTTTGCCCATCTCAATATGTCTTATTTTTATACTCTTGTTTCAGTTCTTTATTATATTTTTTACTCACTGTGTCTCTTGCAATGACCCAGTTTGCCAGCAAGAATCATTAAACTTTCATCTTAGCTTCCAAAACCTTTATGTGCGTGTGTGTCAGAGATGAAACAAGAATTTTTAGGCATCAGCTGTTCTTCACTAGTATGGCTATATTACATATGCTTATAGTACACATTCAAATCCATCTGCAGATAGGTAGTGGTGGAGGAATACAGCGAGTGTGTCATAGTGGTCAGTGTGTTTTGCACATGTTTGCATTTCAGATAGGTGATGGAGAGCACGACCTTAGGGCAGAACCTCCCCGGTCCAGCAGAGGGCCAGACATCACCGCACTCTGTGTATGTGCATGTGTCCATCCTAGAAACAGTATTTCAGTGGTGAAGACCTCACTGACATTCATTACAGAAGTCACCATCAGCCTCTTTGTTTTGCTCTAGTCAGATGCTCTTCATAGCATTACACTCTGACAGACAGAGGTGATCAGTGTGTTACAGGAAAAGATAATCATGAGGCAAAGGACAAAACTTAGGCCTGTTTTCATAAAAAACTAATATTCTGTAAAACACAGGATCAGTCTGCCTGGGCAATTCAGTATTCTCATTTATCAGTTTTTATAATAGTTATTATATATATAATAGTTATTATCATATAGTTATTATATAATTATATAATGTTAATGTTTTGGAAATGTATCTTTTTTTGTCCAAAATGAATTATTCTAAACAAGTTGTGATTAAAAACAGGTACTTTTCTTTTCCTCTGAACTATTAATGGTCATCTAAATTAAGAAATAAACTGTATCATAATACACACAAATCTGTCTTATTGAGAGTACAAAAATACCCCCAATGCAGAGTGAGAGTTGTATGTAATGCATGATGTTAAAACTCATATCATACAAACACGTTTCCTTTGCATTCTTTTTCTTCTTTTCATACACAAATGTTGTAGAACTAGTAAAAGGAGCATGTAACAACAGAACGAGTATTTTGTATATGATGTCTGAACTGTAGCCGAAGTGTGTCGTTGCATAATCCCGCTTGGAAAACATACATAGTATGTACAATACTTCTCTTCTCTAGTTTGGTAACTGTACCTCGCTCCACGTGCATACAGGCATCCTCCAAAGCGACAACACCCCCTTCATTCTCATTAGACGGTGTTTCATTCTAGACCCGCCTTACTTTGACTCTAATTGGACAAACTGTCCCCATAATTTCATTTTCTGCACTGCCATTGGTTAAAGGAATAGACCCCTCCTTGTTTTAACTTCTGGGTCCCGCCCACTTCAACTCCACCTGGCTGCGATTGGATCCTAACCACATCAGTCAAAATTAAACTTCCGGGTGTTGAGTCGTTGCAAAACAGACCATCCAGCAGCACAGTGGTAGAGGAGGACAGTCACCGAGAATCCTGGATAACGAAGCTTTAGGAAAAGTGAGTAACTTAATTTATTGACAGTAGAAAATCAATCAATATCGTATTTTTTCACGTAAAAGACAAATACGTTGATTACGGTTAAGTGTTTAGTTGTAGCTAGCAGCTGCAGACGTTATACAACATGGCAACACTGTGATATAGAAGCTAGCTTATGAGTAAGCTAACGTAGCCGAGAGTTTGTAGATGCTGTTGTCTTTTACAATGAACGTGTCTTATAAATTTGTGTTGCTAGCTACTGTTCGACACTGTAACGTTTATTGCAGGAAACACGTGTTCATGACACATTAGCATGTCTTGGAACATGAGCAGCCAATCACAGCCAAGGTTACACCACGTTGCAGGGTAAAGAACATGATACATTGTTGCCCCAACATTCTATACATTGTTCTGTCACGTTCCAAATAACTGTAGATGTATTATCAGGCAAACAGGGGTTTATTTGGTTTGAAGAGTGAGGTGGGTGTGTCTGGTGAGGTGTGTACATTTTCCTATATTGTAACTACCCGTCTCACATCATGTAACCTGTCTCCCTCCTCCTCCTCTCTCCACCTGAAGTGATGCTGTCAGAGGTGCTGCAGGTGCTGCGAGGAGCAGGTAAAGTGGGTTCTGCCCTGGTCACCACGCAGGGAGAGCAGCTCCGGTTAATGGCCTGTAACTCCTCCCTGGGAGCAGGAGTCAAAGCTGCTCAGGACGTGGTGGAGGGATTCATGGGCACTTTTATGGGAGGCAGTAATGCGGTGAGGCTCTAGAAAATATTTTCAATCTATCATTTTTTTAGGCTCTGGGAACTTGAAAAATTATTTATTAAAATTTTAGAAAATAATTTAGAGATTAATTGATGATTTTAAAAGACGGTCCAGGTTATATTCACACAGAGTAATTACTGACTAAATGATCCCTCCAACTCTGCTGTGTCTGTAGCAACAGTCAATAAAGGAGGATGTGTTTCCGGATGCGGAGGGCTGGGAGAATGTGGACCCTGATGAAGCAGCTAAATGGGCTGTTGGGTCGGACTTCTCCCCTGATGCAGAAGCTGGAGCTGCAGGAGATATACCAACAGGTACTGTCAAGGTCCACTTGTTAGGATGTACATGAGGTGACATTTCACTGACATTGACTTTCAGTGGTGGAAGAAGTACTCAGAGCTTGTACAAGTAGTAAGTCAAAGTACCACAAATTAACACAAACAAAAAAAGATCGGAGCAGCTGTTGACCAGCAGCTGCTGTGTTCTGTGAGGTAAAATTACAGTTTTTTTCAATGGAGTCTGGTAGTGATATATAGTGATGTTTATAGTTAAACGAAACTCTTAAATAAAAAGCTCTGCCTCTGTAGGAATCATATCCATAATGTTGTTAGACACTTATGACAACAGTCTGAACCTGTCAGTGAAAAAAAACACTTTAATGGATGTATTTTGACATGAGATATAACTTTTATCTTGTGTGCTAACAGGCCAGTCTCTCATGTTCAGGTCATATATTTAATAAGAGATTCTATCATCTCCTCTCTCTACATCAGGAGCGCATCCTCCTCCAGGGGCAGCAGCTGGGGGGGCCGGCTGGCCGGGTCAGAGTGCTCGGTTCCTCCACACCTTTCCAGGCCTCCACCGGTACTACTGCCAGACCAGGTCTGTCCATGACACTGTGGTGGCCAGACTCACACCAGAGGACATCAAGAAGGCCAGGGAGGCGAAGCAGGCTGCGGCCAAACCTGTCAGACAGAAGGTCTGTAGAAGAGTTAGACCTGCTGTAATATTTTACACTACTTTACACTCACAGATGTTGGACTTTGTGATGTAATTCTTATTTTATTATCTGGTGTGTCTTCCCTCAGCTGAGCGAACGTGCCAGAGAGAGGAAGGTTCCTGCCACCAGAATCAGCAGGCTGGTTAATTTTGGGGGTAAGAACAGTGGACGCTTTCTGAATCGCAGACATTCCTCCTCAGGTCGCCACATGGCTCAAGCCTTGTACAATAAAATGAAACGTACAAGCTCACTGTTTGCTGTAAATACAGAGCCTAGTTCAACTAAAGTGTAGGTGTCAAGGAACAACTCTACAAGACAGAGGTTCAGATGTTATTATACACATTAAACATAACACCTATGAACACCTTCGTTATAAAATCTGTTAAAAGTTCAAATGCAGCCATGAGTGTTTGGCTCTGAGTCTGAGAGGTTACGTGGTTTTCATGCACAGAAAACAAAGCCTGCCACTCTCTGAACTGTGTGTATTACCCATGATCCCCAGCTTCTGGAGCAGGAAGTGCTGTCACCACAACAAACGCACCAAACTCCATTTAGAATTCTTCATATTTTAGTTTAGGGATTAAGTTTTCTCACTGCATATCAGAGATAAACGCTGTTTTTAACGACTTCTACATCTTTTTAACTGATCTACAGTTCAGTTTTACTCTTGAACTTGCTGGGTCTGATTCCAGCAGTTTAAGCCGCTGTCTCACTCAGTTAGTGAAGGGATCGAACCTGCTCACCAGGATTACGGAGCATAAAAACAGACATCTCTCTATACAAGTCAGTGAGCCATCAAAATGACTCTGAAACTGTCATTTTAAGGTAAAATAGTTGCGTAATAAAGTTGCTCTAAGTGACAGAAGTTAAAAACCTTTAGCAGAAGATGCCAGACTTCCTCCAGCAGCAGCAGCAGCAGCTGTGTCAGATCATTCCCTCCCCTCCATTGTCTGTTCAGTGGCTCTAAATTTAAAATCACTTGTGTCTCGGTCTCTGTGCTGCAGGACTGGCAGTAGGTCTGGGGATCGGTGCCATCGCTGAGGTGGCAAAACAGTCGCTGGGCGGCAAACAGAAAGGAGGTAAGAGTACTCTCATCTTCCTGTAAAATAACTGCTGGTCCAGTTCACATCTGGCTGATCCAGCAGACGGACAGACAGCTGCTCGGCCTGTGGAGAAGTTACATTCTGATGTGTCAGCGCTCGACCGGGCTTTAAATCAAACCTGCTAACAAGAAGCTTTATATGTGTTAAATGAACAGTGTTTAATGACGCCCCAGTTTTTACACTCTGCTGTCTGCACTCGGCCCAGTTCAGGGCTGAAGCTTCGTTATTTACAGGCAGTTTGAAGATAATTACTAAGATAAATGACTCTTAATTGTGCTGTTGTAACTAATATGTCGTACTCTCTGTGTTTCTGTAGACATGAATGCTCTGTTAGACTCTCCTCTCCTGTCGGAGGCCAACGCTGAGAGAATAGTCAACACGCTGTGTAAAGTTCGTGGTGCTGCGCTGAAGATCGGACAGATGCTCAGTATTCAGGGTACGTACCGAAGTCCTCGCAGTCACACAGGATCTGTAGGTGGTGAAAATGTTTTCCTGACAACCTCTCGATCTCTTCTTCTTCTTCTCCTCTGCAGACAACTCCTTCATTAACCCCCAGCTGCAGAAGATCTTTGAGAGGGTCCGGCAGAGTGCAGACTTCATGCCCACGTGGCAGATGAATGTAAGTAGAAATATCTTGTGATGTGGTTATTTTAATATAAACTTGAATGTTTCCGTCACCACATAAGATCCATGTTTTTAAATTACTGGTTTTTGCCCCAAATGGTAAAACTTTAGTTGCGATTTTGCCTTTTCTTCACACGACAACAGTGTTTTGAGCGGTGTGAAAACACAAACTTTTGAAACCAGGTTCCAGAGTGTAACCTTTTGAAAAACTGAGACCGTTGTGATTTTAGTATATTTTGTTCATTTGTGAATAGAAGGACAACATTAATCAAGTTACATCGCCGTTTACTGGCGCACACAGTGCACGCGACTGTTGATTTCAAAGATCGCAACTTTGTCATGTGAACGCAAAACTTTTTTTAAACGCAAAGGAAAAAACTTTTCTGTTTTTAGCTAAACTTGTCATCAAAACAAAGCCTCTCACATTTTCTAAATCTAACTCTTGGTCAGTGTTTGGTAATGTTACTTTTTTAAAGTAACTTGATATGTTACAAAATTACTAGTCTTAAAAAAGTAACTTGTTGCATTTGTTACTCTGTTGTTACTGAGAAAAGTAGCTCATCAGAGTACTTTTGTGTTACCACCAGGGTGAAAGCCGTAGCACCGACGTCAATAATTTGCATTTCACTGTGATGTTCTTTTCCCTTTCACTCATGAATATTTGTGAATATTTCCACAGTTTATGTCCCTCTCTTGCTTCAAGAATCTCTTTGAGATTTAGTTCTAAGTGTTTACTTCACTGCACTGAAGCTTTAGTGTTGTCCCTGACTTGTAGCGTCTCCTGTAGTGAATATAAATGTAACTCTCTGTATTTGTGTCCGTCTGTAGAAAGTTTTAGAGGAGGAACTGGGACCAGGCTGGCGAGAGAAACTATCGTCCTTTGAAGACAAACCATTCGCTGCAGCTTCCATCGGCCAGGTGCATCATGGGGTGTTGAAAGACGGTAGAGAAATAGCCATGAAGATCCAGGTACTCGCACATGCTCTATATCTCTGTCTGTCCGTCCTCTTTGTTTTTCTGTCTGTGTCATTTAGACTTTCTGTAATTCTTCTTGTAGTATCCTGGGGTGGCGGAGAGCATCCACAGCGACATAAACAACCTGATGTCTGTGCTGAAAATGAGCGTCGTCCTGCCAGAAGGTAACAATCACCTGTTCTCTTTAATTCCAGCAGCAGTGTCACTGTTAGACCAGAGGGGGGCGCTGTAGCTGCAGGTTCAAACTAGGTGACACAGTTTGTCAGAGGGGACTGAGGATGTCTGCATCATTCATGGGAGATGTGTTAACGTGTTTTATGTGGTAGTCAGTGGTGTACACCAGGGTTTTTCACAAGTGCATGTAATGTTCAGCTGGGTGACACAAGTTGTCGGCTTGATTGCATTGTTCAACAACACATTGCATTTTATTTGTAGGTCAGGATTCCTTCAGTGTTCATTGTTCAGGTTTTTACAGGCAGCCGAATTATCCACAGTGGTCATACTTTATAATTAAAACTGGAACACTGAATAAAGTAGTTTCACTTTAAAAATGTGTGTTTTTCCGGCGCTCTTTGGCGGACCCTACGTCAGTAAGGGGCTGCGGCTGTTAGCCGAGCTGCTGCTAACGCTAACCTAGCTTATTTTTAGGGTGGGATTCCTTCAGTTTCAGTAGTTAAGGAGGTGCTTACTGGAAGCCGAATAATTCACAGAGGTCTCTTCCTCTCCAAAAGAAAAAGACTTGATACTTAAAACCTGAAAAAACACCGAATAAAGTAGTTTCGTGTTAAAACCAGTGTTTTTCCGGTGCTTTTAGGCGGACACACGCTGTCAGTAAGGGACTGCGGCGATTAGCCGAGCTGTCGCTAACGATAGTTTAGCTTGTTTTTAGGCTAAGATTCATTCACTGTTGATCAATCAAGGGTTTATTTACTATAAGCCGAATTATCCTCAGAGGTTTCCTCCTCTCCAAAACAAACAGACCAAGTAATTAAAATAAGTAAAAACGCGGAATAAAACTGTTTCACGTTCAACATCAGTGTTTTCTGATACGGGATGTCAGTTGATAGCTAAGCTGCCGCTAACGTTAGCTTAGCTTGTTTTTACGCTAGGATTCCTTCAGTATTCATTGTTCAGGTGGTTTTCACTGGGAGCCGAATTATCCTCAGTTTTCTCCTCCTCTCCAAAACAAACAGACCTGGTGATTAATATCAGTAAAAACACTAAATAAAACAGTTTCATGTTAAAAATTAACATTTCTCTGTGACGCTCTTGGCGGACACAGGACGTCGAGAGGGGCTGTTTGCTCAGCTTGTCTCTCTACCTAAGATCCAGACTTTTAAAGTGATTTTTATTTATTTATTTATCTTATTTAATGGATATGTTTTTATCTGTTTTGCTACTCTGCATTTCTATTTATTCTATTGTATTTTCTGGATTGTTTTACCTTTAATTTCTAGTTATTCACTTCAATACATTTTTTCTCTTTTAAAGTATTTTTATTATCTTTTTTCACACCTCACTTCTCTATCATTGTCTTTTTATATTGCCTCTGGTGTTTCCTCATTTCAAATTCATGAGATTTATGACAGCAGTTCCTGTTTTTATTGAGTCCTTTATTTATAACAGAAGTGTTTATTGCTTTGAGGGTGGATTGAGGTTGTGTTACATTGTATTTGTGTGAAAGTGTTCTACAAATAAAGTCTGATTGATTGGTTAATTGATTAAAGACCCAGATGTATCACGAGAATTGTATTCACTCCTTTTTTTTTAATTGCAGAAACCTTGTCGATACGTTCAAAGTAGCTGAAGTTTGTTTTTTCTGTGTTTATTTTTCCACAGGTCTGTTTGCAGACAGCAGCTTAGAGGTTCTTCAGAGGGAGCTGGCGTGGGAGTGCGACTACAAGAGGGAGGCAGAGTGCGCCAAGAAGTTCAGGTGGGTTTACGTGACATTATCTGAGCTGTTAAACCTCCTCACCGGCTACTTTTCTGAGTCATGTCGTGTCTGACCTCCAGGTCCCTGTTGGAGGGAGATGAGTTCTTCCAAGTCCCAGAGGTGATCGACGAGCTGTCGGGAAAGAGGGTTCTGGCCATGGAGCTGGTACAGGGAGTCCCGCTGGACCGCTGTGTAGACCTGGACCAGGAGACCAGGAACCAGGTATGAAGTGACTCAGCAACAGGCAAATGTAATTTCTGACAGGGGGTATATTGTTATTATAAGTGTCTGACAACATTATGGATAGGATTCCTACAGACATAAAGCCTTTTGTTTAACCAGAAACAGCCGTTTCATCACTACCAGACTCCATTGACAAAAACAGCAATTTTACCGAACAGAACATGGGGAGGTGATGGAATACCTCTGCCTCAATCTGTTAGTTATTGTGCGGTATGTTTACTTTTATGTAAAGATCTGAATACTTCTTCACACAATAACACAAAAAAAAAACAACAACAGATGGAGGTAGTGGTATTTCGGCAGCTCCTATTTTACTGCTTAGTAAAAGTACTGTTTTTGTCAACGGAGTCTGGTAGTGATAAAATGGCTGTCTCTGGTTAAAGAAGAAGGATCTTACTCTTTAATAAAAAGGTCTGTCTCTGTAGGAATCCTATCCATATTTTTTATTTGTCATTTAACTAGAATCATTACTATATATCACTGCCAGACTCCATTAACAAAAACAGTAATTTTTACGAGCTTAGAGTTGCTGGTCACACTACTCGATCTGTTAGTTGTGTTATTGTATGACTTTCAGTGGTGGAAGAAGTATTTAGATCCTCTACTGAAGTAAAAGTACAGCACATTAACACAAAGAAACCAACTGCAACTCCTGTGTTCTGCTCAGTAAAATTCCTGTTTTTGTCAGTGGAGTCTGGTATTAATATCACAATATTGCTGGTTAAAGAAAAAGGACCTTACTCTCCGTAATGTTGTCAGACAGTGAAAATGAGACTGTAATAAGAGCTGTAGCATGAAAATATCTCTCCTCTCTCTCTCTCTCTTCAGATCTGTTTCAACATCCTCCAGTTGTGTCTCCGGGAGCTGTTCGAGTTCAGGTTCATGCAGACGGATCCAAACTGGGCCAACTTCTTCTACAACTCTGACACTAACAAGGTGAGGTGACCGGCTGTAGGAACCATCAATGAACCGTCTGTGTAGCAGGTATATAACACACCCACACCCTCCTCTCGCCTTCAGGTCGTCCTGTTGGACTTTGGAGCGTGCAGAAGTTACCCAGAGTCATTCACAGACGACTACATACAGGTAACGACAAATCTAAAATTATGAGACACCTACCTGTGAATTTCTGTCCTTAGGGGAACGTCTTTAAATAAACAGGGTTACCATATCCGTGCGATCGTTTTGTCCGTGTTCAGGTGGTGCACGCAGCCTCCGTGGGCGATCGAGCGACTGTTCTTTCCAAATCGAAGGACCTGAAGTTCCTGACAGGCTTCGAGGCCAAGGTGAGGTATTTTAGTCTCTGCTGCTGCTGTGCTCATTTATTTTTGATATGGTTTATCCTCCTCTTTATTGGTGCCTCTTCTTACCTCAGTTTCACTGCCTCCTCCTCCTATCTTTGCTAAATAGGTCGTGTTTACAGCTCTGTTTGAATGGATTTCTGTGAACATAAAAAGAAAAGGGGATGATTCATGTTTGAACGTGACAGTAAAACAAACTGTGAGACAGATGGATGTGTCAAATGTATCATCGAGTGTTGGTGTAGTGTCATCTCTCTTATTATATAAAGTAAGACCCAGAAGTTTTTTGGGTGTACCACACTCCCTTGACAAAAACTGGGAATTTTACTGAGCAGAACACAGGAGCTGCTGAAATACCACTGCCTCCATTTGTTAGTTTTTTTATGTTATTGTGTAACTTTCAGTGGTGAAATTAGTATTCAGATCCCTTACATAAGTCAAGGTACCACACAATAACACAAACAGACGAACAGATGGAGGCAGCAGTATCCCAGGAACGCCCATGTAAAATTCCTGTTTTTGTCAATGGAGTCTGGTACACCCAAAAACATGGCCCAGGTTCAAAAATACCATAGTTATCCTTTGTGTATGGGCCACATAAGATATTATGCACACTTCAGGTCTAGTGCACACATTCAAAAAAGCAGTTTCCACTGTGTTTGTACTGTGTAAACCTTCAGTGTACTCTTCTACTTTACAGCTATTAGCCTCTGTGTTATTATACACACAAACAGTGATTATAAGTCTAACTCCTCTCCCTGCTCAGGCCTTTGAGGATGCCCATGTGGAGGCGGTGATGATCCTCGGCGAAGCCTTCGCGTCGGCGGAGCCCTTCGACTTCGGCACGCAGAGCACCACCCAGCGCATCCAGAGCCTCATTCCCGTCATGCTGCGCCACCGCCTCACCCCGCCGCCCGAGGAGACGTACTCCCTCCACCGCAAGATGGCCGGCTCCTTCCTCATCTGCTCCAAGCTGAAGGCGCGCATATCCTGCAGGGACATGTTCCTCGACGTGTACAACGCCTACAACCAGAGGAGGCAGGCGGAGCAGGCCAGTGTGTAGAAGCTCACGGACGAGGTTAGCGCCTAAATACGCCCAGGACTTTTTCAGAGTGGGTGACCAAGTAAAGGGACAGAGGGTGGAGACTTGAATCTGGATCAGACTCTACACCACGTAACTGACTACACCAGTGTGCTCAGGTGACGACTGTAACATGGAATTTAAATATTAATGAAAACGGTGATAAATGTGTCATTACTAGGGTTGCAAAATTCTTGGAAAGTTGTAACCTTTCCATGGGAACTCATGGGAATATATAGGAATTAATGGGAAAATATGGGAATTAACAAGAATAAAGTGGAAATTTGTGAAATTGCAGGTTAGACTATAACATGGAATTTAAATGTAATTGAGGAAAAAAACATCTTGGAGCATAATCTTGCTAAAACAACCAGATTTAATGCAAGTTCAGTTGAATTTCTATTGTCTTCTAATTTATTTGTGAATATTGAAATAAAATAAACATATGCCCTCTGATCCTCTCACCCCCAGGGTAGAAATTCAACTGAATTTGCATTATATCTGGTTGTTTTAACCAAGATTATGCTGCAAGATGTTTGTTCTTCCAACTACATTTAAATTCCATGTTATAGGCCAACCTGCAATTTTGCAAATTTCCAGTTTATTTCCATTAATTCCCATATATTCCAATTGATTCTCATTGAAAGTTTCCAACTTTGAATATTTCCAAACTTAATCAGCTTCTTTCCATGGAAAGTTTCTGGAAATTTACCAGTTTTCTGCCCCTTTGCAACCCTAGTCATAATAAATATATACTGACGCCCAGATGACTTCATTACTAATTAAACCTGTATGTTAATTGATGATCTTTCATTTTAAGTGTTGGTGTGTTTGATTACATCAGTTACATTTCTCAAAAACAAAGATGTATATTTCACTTTTTTTCCTCCTTGACTTCTGACTCCAGCGACGTCCACCATGTTTCCCAAAGAGCTGGGAATCTTCTGTCTTTACAGGACAGATCATTGCCAAGCTGACGCTGCCAAGTGCTCGCTCTCTCTCTCTCTCTCTCTCTCTCTCTCTCTCTCTCTCTCTCTCTCTTTTGTTAGAAGGACTTTGATGTGCTGCCTGATGAGTTGATGAATAAAGCTTTCTCCTAAACTGGCAGACTAGATGAGCAGATTATCAGAGGGAATTAGCGAAGGCAGTCTAATGGAACCCCGCTGAGTAATGGCCTTGCATTATAAAGCATATTTGACATAAAACGTCATAATGCAAAACACTGATGGTCCTTTCTTTTTTAAAGGTTGTTGCGTTTTCTTTTATAATTAAATAAAATGTGAAAAATATTTATACGCATCCCATATTGAGCTTTACTGGCAGGTGTTCAAGAAGAGGATACAAGCCAAGGATTCTCCACGCTGTATTGATCTTTCCATTTCAGTTCTAGACCTCTTTGGGAAAAGCCATCGACCGAAGGCCATGTTCGACCTCGCACTCCTCCTACAGTGTTCTGGTATTGACCAATTGACCAACAAGCATCATGGTGCAACAGTTGAGGATCAAATAATGGAGGACATGATGGGTCTTTTTGTTTTTTGAGGATCTATTTTTGACTCTTTGTCTTTCTGCAAGCTGCTCAAAAATGTTATATTTCGCGGCACAGGAGCTGGGATGCGAGGCGTTCACTGACATCGTAAAAATCTGATGGAGAAAGCTGCAGAATTTTACTGTATCTCCATTAGTACTCTGCTGTTAAGTGCCTCTGCTGAGTGAGGTTGGCTTTTGATGCACTACATCTAAATTAGAGTTTATTTTTCTGAGTTTTTTTTTTTTTTTTAAGGAATTGGCCATGGTTAATGACTGCAGCACATGTCGAGCACACAAACGCACATTCTTCTCTTGTAAGTTTGCGCAACGGAAAGTTGGAGCCTTTCTCGGCACGTAAGAAGCAGCTGGCTTCAGTTTATTGGAGGAGAATTTGCTCTTTTTCCTTTTTTTTTGTTTTGGGCACAGTCTCAGGCTTTTCATTAGGGCTCACACTGGACTGTTGAGGGATGATTTCTATCAGGACAAATTCATTTAAAAAGTTAAAAACAGGAGACTGACTCTGAGTGAGTGTTTCAGTGTCTATATTTTTGAAAAGTCTCAGATCTTTACCATTTAGATTATACAGGCTTAACTGGCTGCATCATATCTATAATATATCGTGAAGGACACTGAGGTCACAGCCTCTAGTTTACTGGATTGGGTTTCCAGAGCCTGGCAGGAGTTTGTATTCTACAGTGAAGAAGCATCATTTTCTGAATATTTCATAGGCTGATTCCAGACTTTGTTTTAGGCTGAATACATTTGCTAGTCTCGGGGCAACAAAAAATAAATACATAATGAATTCATAATTTTCCCACCAGAACTTTTTTCCAGTGGTGGAATGTAACTAAGTACCTTAAGATTACTATTTGAATAGCTTGTTTTAATGCTACTTTGTACATTTAATCAGATTCAAAGGTAAATATTGTACTTCTTACTCCACTGCATTATTCTGACAGCTATGTACTGTTAAGTATTTTTATGTAGGATACATTTTCACTTACATGAAAGGGGGTCATAGACTGAAGACCTCGGTGTTCTGCTCTGTTCAGCAGACACAGTGTTCCATTCATATTTACTGTAAATACCCATTAATGTAAAGTGATATCAAGGCTGAACACTGACTCAAGACCAGACCATAAAGAGTTTGGCATTAATAAACAGAGTGTATGTAAATACTGTAAAGGATTACCTGCTCACTGTAATGACCTGAGCTCAATACAGTGGCGGGTTAGAGATGTATAGGAAACATTTTTTGGGGGAAAAAAGTTAGAATCCTGAGATTAAAGTTAGAACTTGTGAAAACATTCTAGAATTCTGCTTTTGATTTCAGAATTCTGAGATCAAAGGCAGAATTCTAGAATGTTTTTACTTTGAGCCCCAGTCACCTTCCGTCCACATGGTCAACCTGTAAAACATCCCAAACGCTCTCCCGTGCTGTTCAGAGAGAAAGAAGAATTTCCCTTCAGGGATGATTGGAATTAACATGTTACTACAGCAGGTTAGACACCACACGGTGGCGCAGTGGAGCGCCTGAAACAGAGCGCTGCGTTTTTTTTTTTTTCTTCTCTGGAAAACATCAATGGGAAGAGTGGATTTGCATGTCCGGCCGTCTGTGCCAATGGGTGCACTGGAAAGGCTGGGTTAGCGGGTGGAGCCGGGGGAAGCAGCCCAGTAAGTGCACAGTCAACAACCAAAGCATCCGAGATTACTACAGATACACCAATTTTCACCGAGGTCTCCCTTCAAAGCCTCGTGTCCGTGCGCCTTTTTTGTTTTGGTTTGATTGCACGAGTGAGGTTGAATCGCTGTTGTTGCTTTTTTATTTGCACGCGCGCGTGTGTGGGTGTGTGTGTGTGTGTGTGTATGTGTGTGCACCGACCAGGTTGATTTTCGGCTCCACATCGCCTTCATACATCGCTCTCTCAGTGCGGAGGAAGAAGATTTTTGTGAAATTACCCGTTTACAGATCATTGTCGTGTAGACTCCTTTTCTGTCCGGGGTCCTGGATTTACACAGAGGAGGAGCGGGGAGCCGATCATCCGTCGTTCTCTTGGGTGAGTTCACTGGTTTCTCGTCCACATTTACTGACACTTTACAGGGTTATTTAGAGACCCGGTGATGTCTTTGTAATGAATGAATCCATATTCAGGAAGTGAGAGATTCTGTCAAAACCACGTTAAATTCTTGATTTGTGAGTTTCCCTGATCAGAGTGTTTTAATACGACTAAAGCAGTCGTATCCCTATGGATCGCCAATGGGCCCATATGTCTGAAATGAATGAAATATGGAAGCTCCAGCGTTAATGATAACGGTTTACATCCTTAATACATACCCAGAGTGGAACAATATTCTAATAGGACTGACCGGCTCTTACACATGAATATCACCTTATAGGAATATTCCAATGATGCCATATTGAATGAAAAACTGTAACTTTACAGGTCTAATGTTCAAATATAGCTTGCATTATGATCCAATTACACCTGTAATTGAAGTTAATTACGTCATTATTGGTGTGGGAATGAGATAATGTGGTATTGATTAAGCTGTAAAGAGTCAGGTTGATTATTGGGTCATTGTTGGTTCATGGGTTTTCTAGGTATTATCTCCAGGACAGTGTGGCCACTGAAACAAGCGCCCTGAGTTTGAATATGTGAGACTATTATAATTCTACCTGTCTCTATGATTCCCTCTATCCCCCACCACCACCACCTCCCATTGCATCATGCTATGTGATGAATCGTGTCTTTTGGGTATGGTTACATCATTTTTCAGAGTTATTCGGGGCTTATTCTGCAGCTCGCTGTGATCTCTCCTGACATGAATGGGGAGATTGATAAAACGTGACAGAAAAAAGTGTCCTGAGTATGGCATTCAAAGGACTGAGAGAGGGACTAGAGTCGTAATGAATTCAGACACACACTTACACACTTGGCACATGCCTTCGTATATAGCCCGAGTAAATGCATGCGGCTCTATTGTCTGTGGAGCTCCATCTGTTCCATGACATGGCATTCCTCAGACAGCCAGTCATGCTGTTAGGGGGTGGGGGTGGTCCACCCTGACCCATTGCCTCACAGAGAGAGAGAGGGAGTCACATGGGGTGTATTAAGTAGGTGCAGGGCTCAGGGTGTCTCAGCCCGCAAGCCCTGGACCACCTGCATGGACAGCTCCTGGGCTGGGGTGGAGAGCTAAGTTTGGCCGAGGGTGGCCTGAGATTGGACTGAGGATGATTTGGTTAAGGCTAGGTTTGCTGGAGTTGGTGCTGTGCTAGGGCTGGGTGTGGGCTGTTGCTCTGGCTAAAAGGTCTAGGTTTGGTGTGGCGAGATGGGGTTACAGAAAGGTTTGGTTTGGTCTGGAGCTGGTGATAGTTAAAAACTAGGTCCAGGTTGTGACTGAGAAAGACTAAGTTTGGTCTAGAAATAAGGCTAGAGGAAGGTTAGGTTTGGTCTGGAACCTGGTGATAGTGAAAGGCCAGAAATAGGGCTAGAGGGCAAGATGTGGTTAGAGAAATTTTAGGTTTGATCTGGAGCAGGTGATAGTGACAAGCTAAGTTTTGTCCAGGTTTGTGTCTGAGGAAGGGTACGTTTGGTCCCGAAATAGGGCTAGAGGAAGGATAGATTTGGTCTGGAGCTGGGGGTGGAGGAAGCTGATGTTTGGTCTAAAAAGCCGGGACTTGAAGAATCCTGGGTTTGGTCTGGGGCTGGGTTTAGAGAATGGGTAAGAATGATGATAGAGGTTGCTTGTAATTGAGGTCCAAACGAAGGGGCTGCTGGATGTAAATTGGCTTTGCTGTAGCTAATCACTGCTGCAACTCAGTCATCACAACTACAACATAATTACAACCCCACCACCCCCTCATCCATCCACACAGCACTACACACTCTCCATTTCCCCTTAGACCATTTCCCCTCTTCCACAGCTCTGATTGCTGCATTAGGACTTGGCCGTCTTTTGTTGTACTCACTCACTCACATACGAGGGGGGAGGGCTGGGCCCAGCTGAGACCACAATACAACGGGGATCAAAGGTCATCCAGCTGGCCAATCATGTTGCTGTCTGGGTTGGTTGGCTGGTGGCGGAGGAGGGCGTTGCGCGCTCCCCCCACCCCCCCACCTCCCTTTTGTACTGGTCAGGGTGGGTCCGCTAAACAAGTAGCTCCACTTCCAGCTCCTGCTGTCAGCAGCCACACTGTGCTTCCTCAGAGCCAGCCACACCAGGACCAGGACTTTATTAGACTGCAGATCAGGGGCCTGTCCAGTTTAGAGGAAGTTCTTTATTAGTTTATGATTAAATTACTGGTGGTTAAAGCTAAAACTTGAACCCTTAAGTATGAAAAGTTATGATTTAAACTAGAAACTATCAACACAACTGCTCCAGTTTATTTTCTGTGGCTGATAATTGGTGCTGTGTTTGCATGTAGAGTAAATTTGTAAAACACAGAACTGTTTGTGCGCACGTGGGTGTTAATGAATGAAACCAAACGCTGCAAATAAACCCCTCTTGAATTGATTATGCATTTCTATTTCTGGTTCTGGTGGTGGGATTTGATTGAAGAAACAGAATAAGACGATGAGATTTGAGAGAGTGAAGGATGGCGAGAGGGTGATAATGTAAAAGAACAAGAGGGGAAAGATGGACTGAACAGAAGGGAGAGAACAAAAAAAAGTGGGATTTGGCCACCAGGGAAACTGGAAACCATTTGCTCTGCTGGTGGCTTCCTCCTCATTGGACGCGAACTTCCGACGAAGATGAGGCATTTACGTCCACAGACACACTTCCATCTTTGCTGTCTGATGCCTAAGTGCCTTCAGTATGTGCTGAGTGGAGTTATCTGATTTCTGCATTCTAGTTAAATGCAACCACTCCCCCCAGTATTATTCCATTAGTGCACAGGCTAATGGCACGCTCACAGTGCAAAGACCCAGGCCTGTTGTTTCGTCTGTTTGTGTCCATAATGTTGATGTGGATTGATAAATGATGGATTTGAATGGATGTCTAGTGGACATTTGTGTGTGAAGGCAGTGATTTGTGTTTGTCTGCGCTCACTGGCTTCTGTATGTATGTGCCTGTTTCCCTTGCGATCAGCAGTTTATTTCTTTGCTTCAGTGGCTTCTTTCTCTCATGCCGATAACACTGAAAGTGGAAATGGGTCTTTTCTCTCGAGTGCAGCGCTCATTGCAACTAATAACTGTCAGTTTGAGTCGGGAGGGTCACATTTTTTTGCTTCATTGTTGTCTTGATTTATGTTTTGGTGGTGACCTATTTCAGCTTGAAGCTCAGATGCAACAACTCGATGGAGGATGATGCATCTAAAAAACCAAAAACCAAAAAACCTAAATGCTAAAAGAGTAAGCCTCTGAAACACCACATGCCTCCCTCAGGGTCTGATTTGATCTATATCCTTTTTACAAGCTTTTAGCAACTGCTTTGCTCGCTGCTTGTCAATTGTTTTCACATGGTTTGTCCCAAATTACACTTAGCACCTACTGTGAACGTCCAATACAAAATGCTTTTAACCCCGTTCCTCCTTCTGCAGTGTGAGCACAGTTGTTGTGCTGCCTTTGCACAATTTTTTCAACAAAAAAGAGTTCCATAAAAACAAGAGGCTTCACACAGATACATGGCAGATTGACAGAATCACCAACTGTGTGTTTGTGAAATGTGATGTTACAGTGAGGAGACGATTAGCTCGATATTCTCATTCTAATGCTCAGGTAGAAAGCTAATAATAATTATTATCATCTAATTTCCTAGAATGTGGAACTTCTTTTTCCTCAAAGATGTGTGATGACTTGTGTGTAATGGATACATCACTATATATCAATACCAGACTCCATTGACAAAAACACAGGAGCTGCTGAACACCACTGCCTTCACCAGTTAGCTTGTTATTGTGTGACTTTCAGTGTTCAGATAGTATTCAGATCCTTTATAAAGTAAAAGTTCCACACATAACACAAACAAACTAACAGATTGGGGCAGCAGTATTTCAGCAGCTCCTGTGTTCTGCTCTGTAAAATTCCTGTTTTTGTCAGTGGAGTCTGGTATTGATAAAACTGCTGTTTTTGGTTAAAGAAAAGATCTTACTCTTTAATAAAAAGCTCTGTCTCTGTAGGAATCCTGTCCATAATGTTGTCAGACACCTATCAAAAAACGAGCACTGTAGTGGACGTACTTTGATGTGCTACATTGCAGCAGCTTTTCAGTGCTAGCTGGGTAGACTGTTCTTGCTCAATCTTGCACCAGTTCCAAAGATCTGTGTTCCATTTACACCCAAAAACAGGTTCAAAAATACCAGACTTATCCCTTAAAATATCCTTGAACAAGACGCAATGCCCCATCTCTTGTCTGATAGAGGATTATATTTGTTCCTGGTCAAGTTCAGTGGCATTTAGCTGTGTGAAAGTATGGCAGTATATATCTGCAACACAGTATACATGCTTTCAGTTTTCCCCTGGATTAAAAAAAAAAAAAACAATTGCGTAATCATCGGGATTCTCCATTTGATCTATACAGGGAGGTAAATGAGTCCAGATGGTCTGTCAGTGTAATGCATCGGAGAATCCCTGGCATTGTCAGTTTTTAATCTTGTGTTATTTACAGTACCTACAGCCCACGTACGACGACTTTCTCCCTGCACTCTGTTTTAATTCAAAGCCCTGTACAATGTGTGTTCAGCTGAGCTTTGGTTTCACAGCGTAGAAAAAAAAACACCCTTTAATATGACGCCGGTTTCTCCTCTGCAACTATTTCAGAGCAACGCCGGGGGAGAGAGATTGTTAGCAATAGACAGAACCCAAGTTAAATCTTCCAGAGCACAGAGGAGCCTATTCACTGTGCTATGTGAAGAGTGGAGAGGGGTGGGGGGGCAGAGGGTGAGGTGGGGGTGGGACAGAGGAGTGGGGTGACACTTAAAGTGGTTTTTATGGTCGATGGCGTGCATCTGTGTGTTGTATCGCTCCACAGGCCTGCCTGAAGCAGGGACAGGGTGAAGGATGGGGGACAGCTGATAGCAGTCGTCTGATGATGGAGGACACATGGAGAAATCAGATCTCTATACGGGTGTTGAGAGAGAAAAAGCTTCATTTTATGTGGGAAAGCAGCCACAACTTTGCAGTTTTGTACTGTATGACAAAACGTGACGACCTGACGAACATGAGTATAAATCAACACTGTACACAGGGGGTGTAGGAATGGAAGGTTGGAGGACTGCTCTGTATGGTTTTCTAATGAAATACAATACTTAACCACGCTTATTAGAGCTTGACTGATAAATTACTCAAGATGATTTATCATCCTCAGAAGATATTAGCTTATTGCAGACATGTTGGCGTATATGCTGTCTGATGAGAGAAGAATAATGGAGTACAGAAATGGCAAAGACTTAAATCACCAATGAGGACTGCCGAGTTTATTTTTAATTGTAAAATGTGTCAGGTTACAATTTTTAATTACCAAATTTAAGGGAACTTTATCTGTGACAGGTGTGTCCTTATCCAAATATGATTAGTTATCTTACCATTAATCCAGAACTCTCTGTGTCTCTGTCTGTCCTTCAATTTTCTCGTCATCCGCTCATCCTATCGACTTTAAACCTGACGGGTGTGTTACTGAGGAATCGAGTAAGTGCAGCGTTGACTGTGAGGTTTTTTGGGTGAGGGGTTCTCGAGAAAATCGAACATACAGATCTTAACCCATCTGAGGGTTCTGTGACATCACAGCTGTAACATCAGAACTGTGACATCATCACGGAATGTTGCTCTGTAAGATTCTAAATAGAACCCCTGACCCTGCCACGACAAAAACATAGTTACTAGTGTTACGCTGTTATATATATTTCTTGAAATACCATTATATTAATGTAATTTTATCTTACCGTTCTATTTTAAAAAAAAAAGCTCAAATATTGACGTTGATATCTGCCCAAAAACTTGAAAAATCTGTGTTATTGCTGATGCTAGGCTACTGTTTAATGCCCAATGAAGTGTGAGTAAGTTTTATTCATACTGTTGTAGCCATAATTCAAGAATATAAATCTTGGTGGAAGGATAAAGAACATTAGCGCTCTCACTTTGTCATTGTTGAATCAGCTGGAAGCCACTTTGCCTCAGTCCTCTCTGCACTTGTATGCAGTTCTTTGGTTATTGCAGCAAATTGTGGTCTTTCAGTTCTTTTTGCTTGAAGTTCATGACCATCAGCTGGTCAGTTGTTTCAACTTACGGCCATCTGATCTTGTATTTAGTTTCTTTGTGATGGAGATGTAATGGGAACAGAATGGGACATCAGCCATTGCTTCAGGAAGTGCTGTAGTAGTTTGGTCAGAGAATTGACTCCCCCGCTAAAGTTCATCATTGACGCCAGGAACAAACAAAGAAACGTCTGTTTTTTTTTGGTTTTTTTTGGCTCGCAGACTCTGACAGGTTCCTCTTGTAAAGTTAACTTGCAGTAATAAATCCTCCTGTTTAAAAACAGACTTAGCAGCATGTGTTATCATTTGTGCGGATCGGTCTTCCGGTGGCAAACGATGAACGTGACATGACGAGACTTATAAAACATTCTCTCTGTTTACCGGCGCTATGACTCACGGTTGCTATGGCGAGGGGCTCTGACAGCAATGCAGCTGATCAGGAGCATCTGACTCCACATGACTGTCCTCCCTTCATCTCTCTCTCGCTTTCTCTCTCCGCCTCCATCAGTCTTTTTTTCCCTTCTTACTTTCATCGCAGGTGTCATGTCTTCTCCTTTTCCATCCCTCGTTTTTGGCTCAGCTGGACTCACCAACCTTTAATATTACCTATAGATTTTCTTATCACACCATTGCCCTTCAGTACTCCTCTTTTCTCCCTTCCATCTGCCTGTCTTTCTGTTGGGGGGCCAGCTGCTCGCCAGATGTGGCCCGCTCTCTCCCAGCTGTTGGCATCGTGATCGTGAAGAAGAGAGGAATGGAGATGGAAACGATCCCACATAACAAACGAGGCGTAGTAATCCTTACAAAACACGTGAGAAGGATAAATAAATAAAAATATCAGAAAGGAAATAACACAAAAATTATTAACCACAGCCCTCGTACAGGAATGTTAGAGTAATATCCTGCTACATGAGATTAAAATAACTGATTAGCTTTATGAGATTTAAGGAAAGCCAATAATAAATACTGTACTGAGTACCACAGACACGCTGTGAATCCCTATAGGGCCATTATAGTGATTCCAGAGAAGATAAAAATGCCATTAAGTCGAGTAAGGTCACTGTTGAGCACCACAGACGGACTGTACTGTAAGTCCCTGTTAGAACATTAGAGGCTTGTGTTGGTCAGAAACCATGTAACAGAAATACATGGCAATATGTGAAGCAAGAGAACATGATGATGTTTTCAGTAATATCAACAACAAGAAATCAGATGAGAACATAAGGAAAACTACAGACCGAATTGTGAGCAGAGTTAAGATGCTTTTTCCTGAACGGGAAACATCACTATATATCAATACCAGACTCCATTGACAAAAACAGTAATTTTACCGAGTAGAACACAGGAGCTGTTGGAATACTATTTGTTAGTTTCTGTGTGTTATTGTGTGGTACCTTTACTTAAGTAAAGGATCTGAATACTCCTTCCACCACTGAAAGTCACACAGTAACAGAAACAAACTAACAGATCAAGGCCGTGGTATTCCTGCAGCTCCTGTGTTCTGCTTGGTAAAATGACTGTTTTTGTCAATGGAGTCTGGTATGGATATATAGCAATATTTCTGGTTAAACAAAATGGATCCTCCTCTTAAAGAAAAATGTCTATCTCTGTATGAATCCTATCCATAATGTTGTCAGACACTTGTAATAACAATCAGAGCCTGTCAATGTCAAACTGCGGACAGAGGTAGCCTAGCTGTTCCCCCTGTTTCCGGTCTTTGTGCTAACCTAAGCTAAGCTAACCGTCTATGCTGATGTTTTTACCCACAAAAGCGATACTCCAGAAATGTGTAGTGGCATGATATTTACAGGTGATAAATATTAGTATAAAAACATGCAGAACATATTTTATTTTTGGCTGAAAGTAGCTTGTAACTGTGGCAAATGTTACCCAATTTATCCATCACTTTTTCTGAACTTTGGTCCAAGATATTAAGTGTATTTACATCCTGGTCCAACCCCAACACCACCATCTGAACCTGCTACAAAAGCTGCTGTCAAAAAGAGACGACACAGCAACAAAAAGACGGGAGAAATCTGGAAAATATATCTGACCTAGCTGTTAGCGGAGAGCAGATGGGTGAGGCTGGAGGCCAAGAGGGAAAAAAGGTGTAGGTGCTGGGGAGATGGACAGAGTACAAGGGAAGATGAAAGGGAGGGCAAGATGGAGGGAGGAGGGAGGAGAGAGGGAGGGGAAAGGTGTCTTGTTTTACAGTAAAATGCCACAGATGGAGATTGTTGATAGTGTTAGCATTTAGCGTGGATTGTTCCTGTCGTAGCTGCTTTAGGGGCTGTGAGGCTAATGCTTTTTGGAAAGGGCAACGTTTTGATTGATTGTAGGTTACAGGAGCCATATTGGACGATATACAGCTAATCGGCAGCTCCCGACCTGCAGACCTTTACTCTACATCTCCTTTTCCTCTTTCGTTTTTTCACACTCTTTCCTGTCTTTTTCCAATTTCCTCTCAACCCTTGCTCGCTAAAAAGCTCCTCCTGTCTTTCCTCTTCTGCTCTTTATCTTTTCTCAGTCCTCTCAAAACATCCATTTCTTCTTCTACCTCACTTCCACCCCCAGTTTTTCTCTCTCGGTCAGGGGGGAAGCGGCGGTCTCGGCCTGCCGGCTCCCAGAGGAACTGACCTGCCTTTGTCTGTCTGAACTGTAGGAAGATGAGTAGCCCGGTCCACCCCAGTAAAACTCAGCAAGATCAGTAGGGGATTCAGGGTTTGTCTGTGGCTAACTAGCCACCCAGAACGCCTGTAAAGCAGACAGCCACTCAAGCCAGGGCCTTCCTGATCTGCAGGTATTATGACAGGCACTCACCTCATGGTGCAGACGGAGACAGAAAGACCTTGGTTAATGTTTTCCAAGCAGAACCAAACGTACAATGCCATTAAAAAAAAACTCCCGCATTTACTTGGACAACTTCCAAAATGTGAAATTATTGCAGCCCAATTCATCACCTCCTGTCAGGAAGTGAGAGCGACCAGCAGGAACTGCCAGATGATTTAAAATACTACATGACATTATAACGTGTTTTTAGTTTTATTGTTGTGTTGAACGTAATTAAATTATATTTTTTCTTTCTTGACTGTGCACTTCCACTAATTATTATAAGTGTCTGACAACATTATGGACAGGATTTCTACAGAGACAGACCTTTTTATTAAAGAGTAAGATCCTTTTTGTTTAACTAGAAACATTGCTGTGTATCAATACCAGACTCCATTGGCAAAAAAAATTACAGAGCACCACACAAGAGCTGCTGCCTTGATCAATTAGTTTGTGTTATTTTGTGGTACCTTTACTTAAGTAAAGGATCTGATTACTTCTTCCACCACCACAAGTCACATAATAACACAAACAAACTGACAGATCGAAGCAGCAGCTCCTGTGTTCTGCTCGGTAAAATTCTTGTTTTTGTCAATGGAGTCTGGTATTGATACATGCCGATGTTTCTCGTTAAACAAAAAGGATCGTATTCCTTATTAAAAGGTTTATCTCGGGGGGTGGTGGTGTTGTGGTTATGTCTTTTTGTTGCAGTACAAGATTGTGGATGTTTGTAGAATACAGATTCCTAATGAATGTCAAATTATTCCTTTAAAATCCCACTGTAAAGAAAATATACAGTGACGATTTAAGAATTAGGAGTAAATGCTAACACTTATTTAGTTTCGCTGAGATAATAAGTCAGACATCTGTTTCTCCTTCAGCAGTTTGAAGATTCCCAGTCTTGTTCCAAAATGAACTAAATAATTAAACTTAATAAAAGAAAGAAAGCTCACTGGTGGCAGGTTAACTTCTTATCTGTCTGTACAAGCTCATTTGATCACACCTTCCTCACAAACTCCTTCCCTCGACCACATCCAAACCCTTTTGGGACAGGAAACCAAAAACATCCAGCAGCATTGATTTTCTATTGTATTTCAAAGCTGAAACTACTTTACATCATTACACACAACATGATCCTTCTGATATCATTTCCACGGCTTTGACTATGCTCTGATATGACGATGAAACCGAGAATAAAGCCAGGTTTTTTAATGTTATGTGTTAATGGATAAGGCTCCAGGCACCTGAGGCCTCAACAAGCCTTAACAAGGAGATCAATAGAAAAGTATATAGACCGTCCTCCCGCCGGCTGTGTCAGCTCTTGCCTTGGATCACACGGAGGAATATTTTGGCGATGCCAAGGCGACACGCAGCCAGCGCGGAAATGATTTGATGTAATGGGAACGCTATGGTGTGATTAGTGGAGCCTCTCTTCCTTTATCTCTCACCCCTGTACACCACCACTACACCCTCTGTGAAGTCAATATGTCAGGGGAGGTGAGCCTGCATTTGCCATTCTCTTTACACCTCCCTCCCTCACCTGCCTGTTTTCAAAGGATGATGTGAGGGTAAAAGCAGAGTAGTATAATGTATTTCACCACAGATTACAGAATATGTTCCCTTAGATATTCTGTTAAATTCCTCAAATACTTTAGATTGCTTCAACATTGACTACATTATTATTATTGCATATACACTGTGAATGTGTATCACACAATACTGCTGCCTAAAGTAGCGTTATGTTAGCGTGAAAACCAAGAATTGTGTTTTCAGTTTGCTGTCTTGCCTCTTAAAAAAGGGACCAGTTTTAACTTTGTCTGTTTTCTCCAAAAACATATAAATAACCACAATGTAAATGTACAATGTTGTATCAACTCACTACCAAAAAGTTGTAGTTCTCAAAATAATCAAAATGTAGTTCTCAAACAGTTCTTTAAAAGTTCCCAGACATATTATGTTGGTATATATACACTTTACTGGATAGGAATTATTGACCAAAAATACAGTACACATCCTGTGTGTTGGAAATTAGTGATTTGCTTGCTAGCACCTCCTTACCAAGCTAGCACTATGCTAACAGGCAAGACTAACAATTTGGCTGAGTAAGTGGCTCATTGGGTTTCAAGTTTTCAACTAAACTACTACTACTTTTACATTTTAGAGTGAATAATGTAGACTTTTAAAAAGTTAGCACTTTGTCACTGGATAGAAATAATTGGCAAAATAGAGTACACATCACGTATGTTGTAAATTTAGTTGTGTCCACTCTGTGGTTTGTTTGTTAGCTAAGCTGCGTAGTAAGCTAGCTGCTGTGCTAACAGGCTGCTCTGCGGTTGGCTGGTAGGTAGCTCACTTGGTAGCAAGTGTTCAACTAAACTACAACTACTTTTAAATTTCAGAGTGAATAATGTAGATTTAAAAAAGTAAACACTTTGTTACTGGATAGAAATAATACAGTAAAAAATACAGTACACATCATGTATGTTGTAAATTGGTTGTTTTGTTTGTTAGCTGAACTTGCTTAGCAAGCTACCTGCTATGTTAACAGGCTGCTCTGTGCTTGGCTAGCAGTTTGGATAAGTGGGCAGCTCATCATATTGCGATTATTTTTGACAGATACTTCGATATTAGTCACAATAAATAATGGATTTTACCTTTTATCAAAAAAAATTGCAACTCCTGTGGTTTGGATATCGCACTTAGCTAATTGCGAATTTTGATAACAGTTTGATGGATTCAGCCCTGTAGGCAATCCCTTCAGGTAACTGATAATCAGTAATCGAGTCACACCTAGTTAAACTGTAACTAGAACTAAATACAGTTACTCATATTTACTCAGTTACTCAGTATGGGTTTCGAGGAGAGGGAGAAGTGGTTGTGAGGAGAATGAAGATAAATGGCTGCAGGACTGGACAACAGTCTGACTCAGTCCAGGTCCTGGTTCGTCCAGTTCACCAGATGGCTGCTTGACATGTGCAGGGAGAGAACAGACCAAGACACACCAGACCCTCTGTTCCTGTTCCTGTGTTTACATGCGATCCGTCCGACGTTGCTCGCTGCGCTCCACATAGGGAATGTGTTATTGCTCTCGCTCTGCATTCTTGAGTCAGAGGAAAATCTCAACCCCTTTTAACCCAGCTGTAGACCAGCTTTGAAGCTTTTTTCTCTCACACCCTTACACTCTGCACACAGCTTCTCTCCTCACATGGATTTTGTTTACATCCTGGCAGCCAACTCCCACAGGCTGCATGGAGGATATACTATATACTGTAGGTATGTTCTCTCGCTGTAGTGCTGCACAGTCGAGTATTTGCATTTTCCCCTCCTTTCTTTTTCCCCCGGAGACTTGTTTTGATGGACAGATCCTCAGTCGTCGGGGCTGTTTATGCAGGCTGCGTAGTTGTGCGATGCCCACTGCACCACAGCAACTCCTGCACATTGTTTCCACAGACAACAACAAGGATTTCTAGCCGACGTGCTGCTCTGTGGTGACGTGATAATCACTTGATCGCCATATTACCCGTTACGCTCCTTGCACGACAACGTGTGTGTGTGTCCATGTCTCGTTTTGTGAATGAGATAAGATGTTCAGAGGCCCCGACGAGGCACACACAAACACACAAACGGAAACCACCCTGTTCATGCATTATGTATGCACATTCATATCCCCATTATGCTGCATTCTGCATCGCCCTGCACTCATTTCTTTCTCTCACAATTTTCTGCACAATTCCCCAAGCGCACATCTACGGTTTTTAAAAGTTGCCTAACGTGCAAAGAAAAATCTATCTAAGTGTTTGCCTGAGGCCCCAGCTTTACAAAGTAAAGTTAGACAGATTTGGTTAGCCCCCACCTGTGTGCTGTGTAGGCCCCTCCTCCCCATGTGTATCAGTAGACGACTGTATATGTGTCTTACAAGACAAATGAATTGTTATTGTCCTTATTGGAACTCCAATGGAGTTTGGTACTGATACGTAACAATGTTTCTGGTTAATATAAAGGTCTATCTCTGTAGGAATCCTTTCCATAATGTTGCCACACACTTATAATAACAATTTGAGCCTGTCAGTGGAAAAAACAAGAACTTTAGTGGATGTACTTTGATGTGGACAAGATGCAGCAAATGAAATAACTTTGTAAAACAAAACTAATTTATTTAGCAAAATGTATTGTTGTGCAGCACTTATGAAGTATTCTTCAAGTATACACTTCAGACCATCTGTGTTTGTAAGTCATAAAGCTCCCTGTGTGTGTGAATCTGTGCATGGCTCTATGTAGGTCTGTGTTATCTAATACAATCTGTCCCCATCTAATATTCACACTGAGAACCCTGGAGGGTAAAGAGGGAGAGGAGAGGTCTTTGCCTGCCAATAAACAGAACTCTTCCTGGAAGTCTTCTGACTTTAAAAGGGAATCCTACACAAAACAGATTTAATACAAACACACGCACACACATTAGCAAAATGCTATTGCACTCAATTAGCCAGTGCCCAGTCCAGTATGTCTGCACTGTGCTACAGACCCTTCAGTAGTAGTTGCATTAAAACACAAGTGTGCAACTGATTTAAAGGTCATGGACTCACACACACACACACACACACACACACACACACACACACACACTCACTCACTCATGGGAACTGTTGCTGCAGGATGTTCACTATGAGCTTTAAAGACCCAGAAACCAGATTTTCACAATATAAACACACATTATCCCGCAAACCAAACAGTTGTGGTTCTGCTGCGTTTCTGTATGTTGTTTTAAGTGTCTTTCTCATTGGTTTAAGCAGGCGGAGCTGTTGATATTGTGTATTTAGTCATGAGTATTTAATGTCATAGAGTGAGGGGTGTAACGATTCTGAAACGTGATACAAACGTCTACGACTGCGACATGCCCCTCAACAAACCTCATTTTTTATTTCACAGTTAACACCTCAACAAATTATTATTCAATTTAAAGTTAGGACAAGCTGCATTTTTTGTAAATATTACACCTTATTGCCCTCCAACTGTGTGTGTCATGTGACTAGTTTGGTCCAATCACTATCAAGTGATGACGCCTGAGATAAAATTTAAGTTAGTTTCATTAGCTTACAGTGAATAAACCCTGAGGCTCTGTGTACACAACACCACTTTAGCTAAACAGAATGAGCGGTGGTGAAACTTACTATATTCTTCTTTATGACGACTTGGAAATATTTGTAGGCAAGGTGTCTTGTCACTTGGACATAACGTAGCATTAGAAAATACGAGCTAACTACTAACACGATATGACAACAGCTTTGCTAAAAACAGAAAAGTTTCTCCTTTAAGTTTCAAAAAAGTTTTCAAAAAACACAGTTTGACAGTCCACCATTGTCGTCGTTGTCCTTCTATTCGGCATATGGCTATTAGGCTAACAACGTGACAGCTATGTGTGAGGTGGGGCAGTGTCGTAACAGCTTGTCGCAAGAACTGCGTATTTCCTGTTTCCATGGCGACAGTAAGGGTGACGTTTTCAAAAGATTACACCTTCAACCCGGTTTCCCCAAAGCAGCAGTGTCGTGTGAACAAAAGGTAAAAGTAGTTGTGTAAAATTGCGATCGCGGAGTAGAAGAACAGAGAAATATTTTATAGATATATGTTGATTGAGTCCATCTGTCTTAAACGGGCTGTAACACGGATCAATCATTTTTGGATGTAGTTTTTCCCTGAGCCAGTCACAAGGCACGGTAGGTAAAATTCAATATGTTGTAAAGTGCTTCTAATTAAAACTGCGAAATTAAATTCAGGAGAGATTCACTGCAGCTCTGAAGTGACTTTCCTGACTTTGCCAATGTTCTGCACGACTCTTTGCCGGAGCTTCAGCTTAATGTTTCTTCTTTTCTCTCTAAAACAATCAGTGTTTTTGGCCTCGGTCTTTTTCTTCTATTTGCTTTCTCTCTGTTTTTTTTTTTTTTTTTTGGTACTGTTGTCCTCCTCCGACACACCAGATTCACTCCGCCAGCTACACATGATGGTGAAACAAGAAACAGAGCTTGAATGAATTACTCTGTGTATGCACTTGATTTAGTGGTGCTCTGAATAAGCACTTCTGAAGTGGTGCTGGCTGCATCAGGCGAGGCAACGTTTTCTTTTTTTAATATATAAATCAGAGCTGATCTGCGCTGATCTGCTGTCAGCCTGAATGCAGATCATAATGAAGGAAGCAGTAAACGGGGAGGTGGTGAGATCCATGAGTCAGCCTCTCTCCTCCAAGAGGCTTGATTTGAGAAATATGAGATGCGCTGCTGGGAGAACGGCAGAGGAGCGCCATAATAAATTATTCTTCCATTAAAACATCATATTTATGTCATAAAATCTGACAGAAATGGTTTATTTTTTTCTTAAAGACGTTATGAAAGGCGATCAGCTTCGGTTAGCAGAGGCGTGACCTGAACTCGCAACATAGTGTAACTTTGCTGAGCAACAGCGCCCTCTGCAGGAATAAGTGGTAATTAATTGTGTTAGCAATTAAGTGGTTTTCATGTACAGAAAACAAACTGTTCACTGAACTGAAACACAACCCAACAGTGTATGTTAAATGCACCAAACTCCATTTAAAATTCTTGATATTTTCAGAGTTTCCTGGCTGGATATCAGAAATGAACACTGGTTTTTAATGACTTCTGAGTCTTTTTAACTGATTTCCAGTTCAGCATTACTCTGCTGCTGATTATCACTCAGTGAAAGATCGAGCATGTATTTTGGGCGCGAATGAAATGAGGCTCCATTCTCCCTATTACAAGTCAGCGTAGCATCAAAAGCATCTGAAGCTGCTATTTTAAGGTAAAAGTTACATAAGGTTGCTTTAAAAACTTTGCACTGTCTTCAAAAGACGCTGCTTTCGTTCCATTTCCAGCGCTGCTGAAGATAACACTGCTTTTCTGCTTCGTGTATGAGTCACAGCCTCTGAGCCGTAGTGATCTATCCAGGGAACCCGTCTCTGGGTTTGAGATGTCAGAGGAGGCTTGTTGGGAGACGTCGGGTTAAGAATAGTTCCATATCTCCGGGGCTTTTGTTTGGGGCGTGGTTGCTGTGTTTCACCACCGACTGTCTCCATCACTGTGTTATGGAGCAATCAGAGAGACAACTCCTACTGACAGATGGTCGTGTGTGGTGTGTGTTGCTGCCTACATTTGGGTGAGGTTTTTGGTTCATGGAGGGGGAGGGTAAGTGGAGTTTGGAGAGGAAGAGGAGGTGGAGAAGTGTGGGGAGAGGTCAGCAGGAGGCACAGCTGGTGAGACCCCCACTCCAACCAGCTGCTGCCTCAAAAGAGGCCGTCAGCAGCCTGCCCGCCTGCCTGGCCGTACGTCCCTGCCTCCCCCCACCACTCACCCTCTGTCGCCTCCCTGCAGCCTCAGCCCAGCTGTTCCAAACTTTCTGCTCTCCTCCCCTGCCACTATGCACCCTGACCTCCACCCCCTGCCCTCCCTTCCTGCATTTACAAACAGGCATGCATGAGCTCCAACAAGTCACATCAAAGGTGTCCCAGGAGAGGTGGTGCATCTGTACGGCCTCTTCTGGACCGAGTACAAGCCTGAGGCTGGAGTAAATCCACCAGCTGGGTCTGGGCCCTCCAGGGTGGCTGTGGGCATCAGTTATGCTGTATGACATGTATGAAATGCCAGAGCTATTTTGTGCTTATTAACTACATACTTTGAATACTACCTGGAAGTCATTACGTTCATTTTATCCTGTTACAGTATAAAAATCAACTGGCCAAAACTTGAAACACACTTTGGCTAGCCCATCTTTCATCGTGCAGGTAGGTTAGGTTTTATTGCTAGGCGACCTCTAGTGGCCACAGTGATAATGACTGGAGCTAATGAGGAAGTTGGGTGATATATGTAGAGGAACAAAATTCAGGTTATACACACCCCACGACCGGTTCTGGACATATTTAAGGATGTTGGTGGGACAGTTTGAGTAGAAGTTGCTGGAATACCACTGCCTTAACTGGTCAGTTTGTTTGTGTTATTGTGTGGTACCTTTACTTATGTTAAGGATCTGAATACTTCCACCGCTGAAGGTCAGTGAGTCTGATAGTGATAAATAGTGATGTTTCTGGTTAAACAAAAAGGATCTTACGTGTTAATGAAAAGGTCTGTCTCTGTAGGAATTCTATCCATAATGTTATCAGACGCTTATATAAACGATCTGTACCTGTCAGTGGATGTACTTTGATGTGGACAGTTGCAGCAGCTGTTCAGTTGCCTGGTTCACTGTTCTTGCTCAGTATTGCACCGATTGCAAAGATTTTTATCCCTATCAATCATTTACACCCAAAAACATTGGAAAATAAAAATCAAAAATCCCACAGTTATCCTTTAATAATAAATTATTAGCCTCACCAAGTGTACACCGTTCAGACGGAACACTGCTGCGGAATGTTCCTGCGGAATGTTCCTTTGATGTGTGTTTTTTTTTTTTCTTTTCTTTACCATATTGATTTGTGGCTATGCTGCTCGTTATTTTCTCTTGATTAAAATAGCTAAACCTTCCAAGTTCAAATCTTAACCCAGGGCCACCCAGGATGCACCTTGCCATCCCCTGTTGCAGTGGGTGCTGGGTTGCCACACCCTCCCTCTCCCCTCCACAGTGCTATTGTTCCCTGGATGACAGGGCCCACGTGCCCCCCTATTCAGCATCCTGGTGGTGATGGTGGGGGGGGGTAGGCGGGCTCTTTGTCTGGCTGCCATTGTCCCAGACACACGCTTCCATTTGACGGACACACGTGCTGACAAAAGAGAAAGGGAGCGGAGGAGGAGGAGGAGGGGCTACCACTGGCCATTATTCTCGGGCGGTGGTGGCGGCGGTGAAAAGACGAGACGCGCTGGCCATCTGTGGTGTGTGTCTGTAATCTGTAGTGACGGGGGGGTCTGCACACATACACAAACATACACACACTTCTCGGTTTCTCAAAGAATCCCTCTCTTTTGTCTCGCCACGCTTTTCTAAGGGCATGACGCCTATTGAGGCAGCTTCCCCTTCGAAACAGAAAGGGAGAGTTTGTGTCAAAGAGGCCGATATGGTTGAAGTGAACCAACTATCTCAGGAGAGAAAGCGACTACAAGAATGTCGTATATCTCCTCTCTTCTGTATGTTAAAGTGTCCATTGTTGAGCAACAGGCCACTTGTTGTTTTCTTTTTTTTCCTCTGGCCTCAGTTGACCCACGTCCGCTCAAGGGTCTTCACCTCTGCAGTGTTTACTCTGCTTCTTCGGAATCCCCTTCAACTTCCCTTTTTTTTCTGGAGAGCATGAGGCTCGGACATGGGCGAGTTCCTGGAAGTCACTTGTTGACCCTGTGGACGTCTTGTTCCTTATTCCTGTGTTCACTCATTCACTCCTACTTCCCTCCATTCTCCTCCAGTCCAGTCTGTGTTTAATTCCCTCCATCCTTCTTGCCTTTTTTCTTTCATTTCCTTTCCTTTCTTCTAATTCTTCACCCAATCTGTCTTTTCTGTCCTTTCACACAGCAGTTAATGAAGCTCATGAACGGAGAACAGCCATCTTTTCAGTTTTCTTAATCTTATTAAATAGTTATGGGATTATTTCGTTTCAGATCCGACAAAATCCAGTCTCTGATTTTGTTCAAAGTTCATCTCCCAGAACCTAAGGCCTGTAAAATATCTGTTCATTTCCAGTGTTTTCATATGTTTTTGTTACTGTCTGTAGCAAAATTCCCCAAACGAATGATATTGAAGGTGTTATAAACCCATATGATAACAATCAGGATCTTTTCTGCAAATATATTTTAATTGTTGTGCCAGTATCTGAGGTCTCTGCCACTAATGAACATGAAGATATTAAGAATAAAACATTTTTTGGACCAAAACGTACGTGGAATTTAGTTTACAAAGTGCCAGTATCCTTCCATGTTCCCTTCATAGATAAATACACATAATTAAAAGCTTTTCTGCCACTGTGATTAAAAATTGAAAGCTGGTGATGGTTGGTATCAAAGGGTCAATTTTGCCCAGATTGCAGTTTCATTAGCAAATAATTAGCAAGTGTGGAACCTACACAGCTCCCAGGGCTCATTAATATCCACACATGGATTATTATTTAATATTTACTCTGTCAGACACGTCAGTCCAAATGTTGTGGTGTCTGTGAAAGCAGTGTGAGTCAGTGTCACCACAGTGCACGTCTGCTGTTTCTGCGTGACCAGCTTTCGGCTTTTAGTGCCGGTCGATAAGACGCGACCACCCTGTGAAGGTCATTTAGTCTCGCCCTCTCTACACAAACAAGAACTCCCAAAGCTGGCCTGCTGGCACAGACCAACATTAATATTATTTTATTTTTTTCTCCTCTTGTATCTCTTTGCTCTTTGTTCTTTTTTGTGATATCTCAGTGTAGGAAGTTCCTGTGTCACCAGATGTTGCTGTAAGGAGGATTGTTGCTCCTTGTGGCCCAGAAAACGCTGCAAGATTCGGTCTCTGAGGACAGATTTCAGGGCAGGGAGACAGATGGTGGATGTCACCGGCAGATAGACTGACAGATGGAGAAATAGATCAAGATAAGAGATACATATATATACACAGAAAAAGGGAGTAGATCTGGGACAGAAAAATAGTCTCTGCACTACAATTGCAAATGTAATTTTGGAGCTATAGCATTAAGTCATCCTGTTTAGGAATGCACGGACATCAGCCTGTCAGACAGAGTGACGGAACAGATGTTAAAAGCTTTAAAAGCCTTATTGATCTCAGCGTTCAGACCTTGTATTCAGTTGCTTTACATGCATAAACATGAATTATGTATGAGTGCATTGTGTCGACGTTCGAAGTCTGATTTTAAACAGTGTTCATGTTAAGACAGCGTGTGTGTGTGTGTGTGTGTGTGTGTGTGTCAGCAAAAATCCTCTTCCTGTCTGGACAGATCTGACAGGAGGTCAGAGGTCAGAGGTCAGAGAAAGTGACCTGGATAATCGCACACACACACACACACACACACATTGTAAACACAGGCAGCTGGTGTGTTACCATGACAGCATGTTATACTACCTCTGTCCAGCAGGAGTGCTGTCACACAGGAAACAGAGATCTGGGATTTGGCCTCTTTTCTCTCCTCCTCTCTCTCCTCTCCTTTCCTCTCTCCTCTCCTCCTCTTTCCTCCCCCCTCTTTCTTCCTCTGTCATCTCTCCTCCTCTCCTCTCCTCTCCTCTCTTTTCCTCTCTCCTCTCCTCTTCTCTGGAGAATAAGGGAGTAACAATTTCTCAATTTTCCACCATTTTGATCCAGGCTGAAACAATGATTTGATGGATTACCATGAAAATCTATACAGATGTTCATGGTCCTCAGAGGGTGAATCTTAACTACTTTAGTGATCCTTTCATTTTAGTCTAGCACCACCCACAAGTCAAAGTTTTTTTTTACATATTCTGTGAGATGTGTCAACATCTATTGGACTGTTTGACACAACAATTGGTACAAGTATTCATGGTCCTCAGAGGGTGAATTCTAAGTGCTTTGGTGATCTTCCTTTCTTTTTGTCTAGCGCCACCAGCAGGTCATAATTTACATGTACTGTGAAATATGTCAGGCCCTGTTTATACGACGACGTCAGTTGGACAGATTGGCACAAAATTTGGTACAAATATTAATGTTCCCCAGAGGATGAATCCTGAGTACTTTGGAGATCCCCTGACTTTTCCTCTAGCGCCACCAGCAGGTCAGAGTTTGCCCATATTCCATCAAAAACATCATCAATTAAATGGATTGGCACAACATTTTGTACAAACATTCATGGTCCTCAGGGTGAATCGTCACTACTTTAGTGATCTTTCTTGTAGTTTCCTCTAGCACCACCTGCAGGTCAAAGTTTTTAACTTACTTTGTGAAATACATCAGCATCTATCAAATGGATTGGTACAAGTGTGGTACAAATATTCATGTTCTCCAGAGGGTGAATCCTGACTACTTTGGAGATCCTTTGATCTTTTGTCTAGTGCCACCTGCAGGCCAAACTGCATTTACAAATGACTGAAAACCTGCAAAACCTGCTAATTAGCAAATGTTGCCATGCTAACATGCTTAACTAAGATGGCTAACATGCTAAATATTAATTAATAACAATAATTCTGCTTAGTAATAGCATACTTTTGTTAGCATTTAGGACAGAACGTCGCCATATTTATTGTTATGTAAAGGCTGTAATCTAAAACGTCACTAGAAATGAATCTAAGGAGGACTTTTCCGTCTATTTCTATCTCTTCCCTGTTTGTTTCTTTTCCTTTATCTTGTTTTTCCTCCTCGACAGGAAGACCTCGTTGTGATCGGCGCAGAGGGAGGTCTCCTTTCACCCACAATGTTGTCACTGTCTGTCCTTCTCTCTCCTCACCCCCTGATCCTCACCCCCATCTGATCTCAGCACAGTGAAAGAAATGTGTGTGTTTGTGTATTCATGCTGCCTCCCCCCTCCTTCCTCCCCCACTTCCTCTCTCTTTTTCTATTTTTGTTCTTTTCCAGAGTTGCCGTTTTTCTCCCAAATATCTGTCATCCCCCTTCTTCCTCTCCTTCCCCCCTCTCTCTCGCAGCCATACCATCGGTTGCCATGGGATCTGGTTGCCATGCAGCAGCGAGGTTTTCACATGGCCCTCGCGTGAATGCGTGTCCACCGTAGTGTGACGGAGTTTGGATGCCACGTTGATTGGGAAGAGGGAGAGAGGCTTGTAAACTAGCCGCTGCCATCCACTCATACACAAATATACAGACGCAATCCTCAAGGATGGAGAGCTATTGATCATGTAATCTAGTGTCAAGCTTGATCAATTAACACACACCCAGCCGATACGTATATATGTGTGTGTCCAAAGGCACTCGAAGGCACCCACTCTTCCATCATCTCACAGCTGGTCAATGAGGCTTTGTCTGTAACTACAGGCTTTGCGTTGGTCTGTGGAGAAAGATAAGTCGGGGGGATAATGGAGACATATGATGATGGAGAGTCATTGAGAGAGGAGAGAAGGATGAGGGGAGGGAGAGAAAGAAGAAGAGAGTTGTATTGACCAGAGGCTGAAATCAATGAGCGGCCTGTCAGGATAAGGGAGTGGATTTTGGCCGTCATGGCCGTCCAAACCGAATTCTGTTTTACAGAGAGTGATTGAATGAAACAGAGGATTCTTTGGCCCGGGCGACCGGCTTATCGAAATGTATTAGGGTTTCTTATCAGCGGCTGATTGGATGGATTGTGTTTGGTTGAGCAGAAGTCACCGAGGCAGGAGAGATAACATGACGATGAGTTGCAGTGGCTGAAATCTCCTAACGAAGCATGTAAAGATTACCCACCTGCCTCTTTAGAGATCGCACTTGATCGGCTTTAAAAGCTGAGATAAATCCTCACTGAATACCACTGTTAGGCCCTGTTTATACAACGTCAGTTGGACAGATTGGCACAAAAAATTCATGGTCCCCAGAGGGTGAATCATAATTACTTTGGAGATCCTCGGACCTTTCCTCTAGCACCACCTGCAGGCCAAATTGCATTTACAAATGACCAAATATCTGCAAGACTACAAGTGGTGCTTTGTGTTTGTTGCTAATTCACAAATGTTGGCACGCTAACACAACTCAGCTAGGATGGTTAACATGCTAAATACTATATCTGCTTAACATCAGCATGCTCGTGTTAGCATAAACATGGTAAACCTTTGTTGCGGTTTCACCTTTTTTCACAAGAGCATTTTGGGGGCGAGAATCTTTTGAAAACACCATCCTTACTGTTCTTAACGTGCAGTTAGGGCGTAAACTGACAATACTGCCCCACCCACAACAACAATGCTGGACTATCGAGCTGTGTTTATACTGCAGACTCATCAAGTTACATCGCCATCTACTGGTCTGGCATGATACTGTGTTTCCGAACGTTTTTAAAACGCAAAGGAGAAACTGACCTGTTGTGTAAAGGGCCTTAGTAGTTAGCTTGTATTTTCTACATTATGTTATGTCTGTGTCAACAGACAACTTTCAGCTTGAATGTTTCCAAGTTGTATTAATGTTGGTGCCACTGTCTTAAAGAAGAATATAGCAAGTTTCACCACTGGTCATTCTAGAAAGGTCAATGAATCATCTGTTGTTTCTGGCTGCTAGCATTAGCATTAGCAACATGGCTCCTGTCCAAACCTTGATCTCAGTGCTGTGATAAAGGCAGAGTAAAACACCTGGTTGTATTAATAAGTATCAGGTGTTGTAACTTACTGACTGTTGGGTTTGAACCCTCTCTAATACCAGGGCTCTCTTCAGAGTCGGACTGGTCATGGAGCTACCAGGACAAATCACAACGGGGCCGATGGACCATAAAAAAATCCATATAGTCAGTCTCAGTGGAAAAGTCCAGGACTGAATTTCTGTCCCAGTCCGACTGTGACTCTCTCCATTGAGCGATTGCTTGTCCAAGGTTTCTATTACTCTCACTCTTTGCCTTCTCTGACAGCAGAGCTCTTTTTCTTTTGCTGGGTAAAGTTTCCACAGTCACTTCCTGTTGTTCGACTGACCGTCATTTCCTCTACCTGGGGGAAGCTATCGATAGCTACCTGGGACAACAGAAGCCCTGTCCTCTTTCTGTTTTGGTTGTACTGTGGCACTTCCTTTGTTCCATTATATTCAATCAACATTCGGTTTATAAGTTAAAGCAAAAAGTTGTTCAGTGTCACTTTAACGCTATGTTATTGTTGGATTTAAAGCTCGACGTGTTGCTGCATAGCAGCCACAAAATGATAAACTCCTCACATCCGTCATTCGTAGCTGTTCTGCTGAGTTACACACCAGTCGGTCCATGTTTTGCAGTCACACATTGGGGTTTGGGGTTCATGCCTAAAGCATGTGGTTCGTTAAAGGAAATGATGTCATGGACAGCGGTTGGTTTTTAATTTCCTTCACTTGACTCAGTCGTGGTCACAGAAAAGAAAACAAGAAAGCAGAACATTATTTTTGTTTTCATCGGTTGTAAATCAGTCATGTAAACGTTGAAACTCTTTATTCCGTCACATGGTTTTCTTAGTTTGGCCTGAAGAGAAGACTCATGGCTGTAGTTTGATGTAGACGACGCTGAATGCATTTCCGTCCTCATAAAACATTTGTAAAGTATTTTAAACTGTTTACATCCATGTTTTCTTCCTTCTTCTACCCTGTCTTTACTGGTGCATTGCAGCATACTGTGTGTTTTGCTGCAGGATACTCCATTCAAGTCTGCAAACGTTTACTCCGCTGGGTCGGATCTTTTCGAGCACGTTATGAATTCAAATCGTGTTAATTTGAAGTGAGAAAAAAAGGCAAATCAGCTTTAATAAACTTCTGCTAAACGAACGACTCGCTCAGTGATCACACTTCATTTACTTTAGTGTCATTACAGTTTCCAGCGAGGATACAGTAAGTAGGTTACTGCTTGTTACTATAGGCTTGCCTGTGCTCGAGGGCCTGCTGGTCACTGGTGCTTTGGAGGATTGCTTATTTGCACATAGAGTTCGATTATTGACTATTTGTACCCCCACAGATCATTAATTGTGGCTGCTTGTGTGTGTTAGTGGGAGACTAATTTACATTCAGGCAGCGTTGGTTAAAATATCAGGCAGGTGTCAAGTCACTGAGGCACGTCGGTGGCACAAACCACAGTGTCTCACATTGAACATGTTCGCAGATGTGATTATGTGTCTCTGACTCGAATCACATGCCTCAGGGCTTATTTATCATGAGCAAGAAGTGTGTCTGCCACCACCTGGCTGGTGAGATCATCATGTTTCATAACTACTACAGCAGCTTTAAATGGCTTACGTTAGACAGATATACACGGTGAGGCAGGTGGAAATCCCTGCACAAGCAGAACAGCACAGTATATCACTGTAGAGTTAATATCTCCTGCACCTTCCTCTGATTAGTTAAAAAGTCTGGCCTCTTTTGTTCTCCTCTGTGGCTTTGTCTTATTTTTAGACCCTTTTTCTTTCTCACCCTCCTCTTCTTTCTGTCTGTGCATCTAGAAAAATAAAAGAAGAGGAGGAGGAGGTAATAATGATCAGGATAAAAGCTCGTTATAATACAGAACAAACGATGATGAAAGATGACGGTTCTTCCTTTAATACCGACGTTAACAAGCCGACTTTGTAGCACAGGTGCAGTCATGTTACTGAAAGTTTATTTTTGTTGTCAAATAACAGAAATTTCTGTTACACAAAATCATCGGCATGCAATTATGTCCCACAGTCCATCACATTTACAAAACAAAGGACCACAGTGACATTTCTTTGTGTGGGGTTTTATCTGGCCACTGTTGCTGTTGCTGCTGTGCACCTTTAAACAACAGAAAAGCTCCAAACCAGCTGACAATAATGTGGTAATATGAGGTTGAATCTGTATCTGTCAGCGTGTGGATTTCAGAAACGCTACCAGGAAACGATATGAGGCTGTTTGTGGTTGTGCAATATGTGGATTACTTTAGATTGTTGATGTGTACAGATCTTTGTTTTCGCTGCACGGGGTTATGTACTTACAGTTGTTCGTGCTTTATTGCTTTTTGTAATTAATTCGAGTCTAGCGCGATGAATGCTTAGTCATGTTTCCCCACAGGGACGTTTAAGTACATCGGAATCAGCGTGACTGTCAGTGTTTAATATAACCTCTGTCAACAAAACTGTGAAAGGGAAACAACCGACAATAAGCTTAGAGAAAGATGGTGTTGATGAATGTTGCCAGTTAGCTACAAATACCCAGAGAGCTGTGTCTGTAACAGACACGTGAACAATGCCAGAGCACAACAAGGACGTTTTGATCCCTCTGAGTCTCATCCATTGTTGATCTCTGGCTCTGGGTGTTGGAGGGTAAACAGCTTAGGGGATGAACTGGCATCATGAAGGTTAGGAATGTGTGAGAAGAGAAAGATAGCATTAACACACAACACTACAATATCTCCGGGCTCAGCCTCGGTTCCAGCTTACTCTCCTGTAACCTGAAACACTGCCTGGAAAGTCTGGATTCAGTTGAAATTCACACTTGGCCTGACATCAGGACGGGTCTCAAATGCATCCTCAGTGACCACTTGTGGCCAGATTCTGCAGATTCCCCTCTCACATTAGATTTTATTGGTGTGCAAACTGAGCTAAACTGCTGCTAAACAGGACAAGAACACATTGAAGCTCAGCCCGTCTGCCTCTACTTTAAGTTCTGTACGCCTGTGATTAGATAACCCAAGATGCTTTATGGTGTAATGTGTGGTTTTGGTCTGCTTTAGTTGTTTCTAAACCCACCAGCGCAACACCCAACTCTTTTTATCTTGGGTGGTTGCTTTCAGACATGGATCCATGACTCTGCTGTCAAAACTCTACTGCTTTGGAAAGTTATCACTGTAACTACAGCAGTACGTTTATCCTTGATTCTACCTGTTTGTGGTCGACAGTAGAAATATGTAAATACATTTACATTACCAATAATGTACCAGGAGTGTGTGCATCTGGGCCAGTGACGTAGTGTTGTGTTTTGGGAAAAATTTTGTGCCAAGTTCAAAAAATGTTTTACTGTGTGTGTAAACGCACCGTCAAGTTCATGTTCAGGATTACAGCCACGAGTGAAACATTTATTTTAATTAAAGTCCGGAATTCAGAGAGAAAAAAGTTGAAATTCTGAGATTGAAATCAGAATTCTGAGAAAAAATTCATAATTTTAAGGTTAAATTCAGAATTCTGCAAGAACGAAGTCAGAATTCTGAAATTGAAGTCAGAATTTTGAGAGAAGAAAAGAGATTAAATTCCTAATTCTGAGAGGAAATTCAGAATTTTGAGTTTAAAGTCAGAATTCCAAATTAATTTGTTTTTCATATTTGGCCCTAATCCTTCTCTGTTTGTTCAAATAAATGCAGCTTTAGTCTTTACCCTAATCCTCGCCTAGTCCTAACCTTAAAATTTAAACTCTACCTTAAACCCTGGTTCTAGTCCTGCACTAGCTGCAACCACACGATTTCCATGTTTACCATTTGCATACCACGTGGTCATTCGTGATGTAGCCCAGTGCAAGAGTCAGTGTGTCACATTGACTGCCCCACATCTGATATACAGTTAAACAGTATGTAGATGAGGACTTCGCAGCGTGACCCACAAACCTCTGGAAACTCCCGACCCTTGTGAACAAGCCTTTAAACCAGATTTACTGTAACTGAGCGGTCCAGTTCTCACCTCAACGCCTCATCAGAAAGAGATCGCCCTGAAACATTCGGATGATCTAAGTTTCTCCGGCTTTGCCAGCAAATGTTTTCCCAGCTAGAGAATCTGGAACAGAAACCTGGATAGCAGAAACCCTCAGCGGCCAGGTGCTCGTTCGGGTGTGGTCTGCGGTCTTTCATCACTTCATCTGTTGGGAACTCTGCCTGCTGTGTTTCTGTATCCCTGCCCTTCTTCAGCATCCCAGCACTGGCACAGCAGCTCCCTCCCCTCATGTCCAGAAACCCCCCCTCCCCACACTACTACAATCACCAGGGATCGGTTCCAGTCCTCAGGTTCACATCCTCCAGCCTTGGCCCTGTTCCCCACTTCCAGCTCTGGCCGCCTGTCTCCAGGCTCCAGCCCCAGTTCTCGCCCTCTCCCCCAGTGCACTCTTGACCAGTGCGCCCACAGCAGATGGAGAGCAAGGAAAACTGTGTCACCACCCGCCATGACTCGCTTAATCACTCCTCCCCTTCTCTCTCCGTTACTCTCTCTCTCTCTTTTTTCTATCCTCCCACTCTCTTCTTTCCTCACTCCCAGGATTTGCAGCATCAAACATTGATTTGTCTTGTATTTTTAGAGCAGCTGTGCGTGTGTGTGCAGCGTTTTTTGTTTGTGTGTATCTGTAAACCAGACGCTCGTAGACGCCGGGGCAGTTTGATTGTGTTTGGGTGCATCACTGTGTTTGTGTATTTGTGTCCGGGCTTCTTCTTCCAAGTTAATCCCTTAAGAAGAGGTGTGGTTCTCTCTCTCTCTGTCTCTCTCTCTCTCTCTCGAACGCAATATCATCACATGCTCTCTCGCTCCTCTCCTCCTCCTCCTCCTCCTCCTCATCTTTTTTCTTTCACTGTTGTTATTGCCGTGGCCGCTAGTCTGAGGGACTTCTCTTCTCTCAGCTCGTCTCATCTCTGCATCTCGCCGTCGTTCCTGTGATGAGATGAGTTCTTGCGCCGAGATGGGGGAGGCCATCGAACTCAGGTGAGTTGGACGCGGGCGAGTGGCGGGCGTTGAACTTTTACGTTTTGTGTAGAAAACTGTCAGGTGGCATCCAACCTGCCCTTCACTTTAAGGGTATTTCTTCGTACATTTATGATTGTTTCCCTGCGTTTGCGAGTGCACCTGGGTGTGTTTTGGTTTCAAACTGGGTCGACTGTTACCGTAGCAATCAGCACCTTGAGCTATTTTCCTCAGCCATCAAGTTGACCCTGTTTCAAGCTCTGTAGAGGTCAACAGGAGGATCTATAGTTTTCGTGATAACCGTGGTTTTGTTGTTGTTGTTGTTGGGTTATTGGCTGCGCCAGTATTTTCAGTCACTGCCAAAGTGATAATAGGTCTAGTGTAGCCTGTATCCACAGGGCTCATAGCGGCTAATAGCCTTAGCAGATGCATTAGCCCCCATGCCCATATGGAAGAGATTAAACCTGCTAAATTGATACAAACGCCCAACATGGGTTTATTTTTTTGCATGGTGTTAAAGCCTGCACATGTTTTTCTGTGCACGTACATATATGAGGGCGTCCACGTGTGTGTGCATGCATGAACACCTGCAATGCCTCTTTAACACGGCAGTAAAGATGTGTGTTTTCAAGCCCTGGCTGAAGGGTTTGCTTCTTAATTTCCCTCCAAGATTCAACATGTTCTCTCTCTTTTTCCTGAGTTTCTGTCTTTTTTCTCTCTGCCCTCACGATTAGATAATTGAGAGAGACAGCTCTCATGTGTTTTGGGAAAAGACGAGTACAGAGGACGACTGAGACCTGTATGTGTGATAAGTGAAACGAGGACAAACGAAGAACAGCATGACGGAGGGAGGCTCAACAGGAGGGAGAGGATGGAGAGGAAGGAGGGGAGGGTGTGAAACTGAAAAGTTGAGTTTGACAAGGGAAGGGTGAAAAATGGGATGAGGGAAGAGAGAGTGTGTCTGTGAGCGAAAAAGAGTCAAGGTAATGTAGATTTATTGCGGAGAAATTATGAGTTTCCTCCGTTTTTCAGCAGAGGAAGCAGGAGGTAAAAATAGACTGAAGGTTTTTGACGCTTAAAATTGGAGAGAGAGAGAGAGTTTGAAAGAAGTGAGGACACAGAACGTCTTGAAAACCAAAAGACTAACCTTAAATCTTGCTTGTTTTTGACTATGAGGTGAGAGTCTGATGTAAAATCTGCACAGCTGAAGTTCAAGGGTGGGGTTGACAAGACACTGAGAAATTACAGCAGCAACAATAGCTCCTTCAGCTCGGGAACAATTGACCGAAATCACATTGTGTTTAAAAGTCGTGTAAAGTTCACCGAGGAAAACTTAGCAGTCTTGGAATATTGATGTCTATCTTCTGTTATTAACCTTTGGTGAGCAGGTTCGATTCCTCCAGCTTAAACTGCTGGAATCAGGCCCAGCAAGTTCCAGAGTAAATCTGAACTGTGGATCAGTTAGACTTAGAAGTCGTTAAAAACCAGCGTCCATCTCTGATATCCAGCCAGGAAACCTTAAAATGTCAAGAATTCTTAATGGAGTTTGGTGTCTTTGCTACAGTGGGAGTACTTCCTGCTCCAGAAGAAGAAGAGTCAAGGTCAAGAGATTTGTTTTCTGTTGTTTTCTGACTCGAAGACCAACAGAATTTAATTACTACTCGTGGCTGCAGAGGGCGCTGTTGCTCAGGCAAAATTACATTTTGTTGCTTTAAAGCATAGATCGTAAAGAAGTGAGACTGTCTTGTCAAAAAACGACCACATATGTCACTTGTTACAACAAACCAGTTACGTCTTCTTGTTAAGCGACGTCTAGTGGCCGTAGTTATTGTGACATCTTTGACGTAGATGTTATGGTGTAAAGAGGAAAAAAGTCTGAACTAGACGGAGGTTGGGATGGATTGACGGGTCAGTCGAGCACAGGACTTACTCACTGGAGACCCCAGTTCAGTTCCTGTTTGAATCTGATAGTTGTTGTTTCTTGAACAAGCAATTTTAGTCAAAACCACAACTTTTCCTAAACCCAACTACTTATTTTTTAATGGCAAGTCCTAACTATGTACTTTTATTTCCTAAATCTAACCATGTAGTTTTTATGCCTAAACCTAACCAAACAGAGACATTAACTGCGTGTTTGTTATTGTTACCATGGCGACAAAGTGCTGGCTGGGTCGTATCTGATGGCAGAAACAAGTGACCTGTATGGTCATTTAGGTTTGAGGACTTGTTGAAATTAAGGAGTAAATACAGAGGTTACTCTCTGGTCTCCGAGATGAAAGTGTGTCACACTTTGCCGTCCCTGTCAGTAATGTAGTACAGATGATAAACTGGCCGTGGCGCTGGTCTAGACCGATAGGAGCGAATACAAAGTGGGAACACGGCACAACAATATGATACTGGAGCATATCGACTGGACCGCTCCACTTCACGCCTGGCTGCGCTGTGTTTAGATTAGCTTCCCAGCACACACACACACAACTTTTCCTGTCACAGTTACAGACACACACTGGCATGCAGGCACACTTTGACACGCCACACACTCGTGTGAACGCACACAGACACACACAGGGATCACGGATAGCGTGGTCTGTACCCTCCTTGCCTGCTGTTCCAAGGGCAGAGGGGGATTTGGATATTGTTATGTTAATCTGCCTCTCTTTTGTGTCTTGGAACCCATTCAGACTCATACACAAACACACACACACACACACACACACACACAGGTATGAACACATTCAGACTTTAGTGCACAAATGCATGCATGCGTGCATTGCGACGTACGTATACACTGCAGGACACAAACACCTTTGCTTACAAAAATAGAGAGGAGGAAAGTCACCCTGCAGAAACACACAAACACAGACACACAATCTTCTCCAGGCTTAACTTGGGTGGGTGGGAATTGAAACAGAGGCAGGAGGGGCATTGACACAGCACCGTGCTAAGCCTGGGGGAAGGAGGATAATAGGTGTGTGTGCAATGTGTGTGTCTTCCGGTGTTGTGTATACATGTGTGTGAAGTGTGTGCGCGTCTCCCGGGCTTCACACTCAAAGCTAACACGATGTAATTTTCAAGTTTCCCCTGTACATCCTATTTTGCAGAGAAGAGACCGGGACGCAGGATGATTTTAATTGCAGGATGTTGTCTTTGTTGGACTGACCTCCTCGTTCAGTCCCTGTGTTTTATCACAGCTGTGAATTAGGAGATTAAGGCTTTTATTGAATTTAGCTGATCTCACGGTTATTTGTTGTGTTGTGTTGTGTTGTGTGTGCACAGGTGCTCACATCTTCTGGTGTGTGTTTGAGCGCCGGTAAATCTCATTTAGCTGTAGTCAAACCATGACAGAACTGACTCTGGAAACCTGTGCTGCTTCCTGGATCCATCTGTCTTCATAGTGATGATATTTTATTTAATCCCAAGTAGTTTCCATAGAGTTTTAAGTTGACTGCAAGGAATGTGTCTTAGTTGGCTTTACATTATATATTCAGTTGCTTCAGAGTGGACTTACAGGGTATTTTTTAACCTTATTTTCATGTTTTTTGGTGTAAATGATTGATAGGGACAAAAATATTTGGAATTGGTGCAGTACTGAGCAAGAGCGATGTACCTGCACACTATTAACTAACTAGTGTGATTTGTCCATGTCAATGGACGCCCATTAAAATGCACTGAGTGTCTGTGCAACATTATGGATCAGAACCCTACAGAGATAGACCGTTTATATAAGAGTAAGATCCTTTTTGTTTAACCAGAAACATTTCTATTTATCTCTACCAGACAAAAACTGTCATTTTACAGAGCACAATTCAGGGGTCTGTTTGTTTGTTTGTGTTATTGTGTGACTTTCAGCAGCAGAAGTATTCAGATCCTTTATATTAGTAAAAGTACCACACAATAACACAAACAAACAAACAGACTGAGGCAGTTTTCCAGCAAACTCCTCTGTTCCACTCAGTAAAATGACTATTTTCCTCAATGGAGTCTGGTAGTGATAAAGATCAGTGTTTCTGATCAAACAAAAAGGATCTTACTCTCTTAATATCTATCTCCCATGTAAACAAAATGGTTGCGACACTGATCTAGTATTTATCTTTCCCTCAGACATGGACTGCGTTAATAAGAATGACCTGTATTCTGCCTCTTTCCCACTCTCCTCCATCTGCGACCGTGAGTCACTTAGACAAGTTTTGATTGAACAAAGTGTCAGTGACAGAACTGATCCTGGATAAGACGTTTGAGTCACCTCGCACTTCATTCACCTGTTAATGTCATAACGCAGCACATTCCCACTCTGCATTGCAGCCAGACGAACATTTAATCTCATTACGTGAGATGACGACCACCAGCCTGAACAGCCAGACACACACTGAGTCTAATTATATTAGAACTGCTTTCTGTAATGCTTCACCCTGCCCAGAACAAGCCCCCCTCGAAAGATCATATTGCATTACAGGGTCAGACGAAGGACAGGAATGTGTCTGTGGGTCGACCAGTCAATGCTGAGCCGATCATAGCGTCATAAATTCTTTTTAGGGTCTTGGTCAGGAGACCGGTGGCGCTACAAGTTTGACTCGACCAATCATCGTTCACGTCCTTGCATGTCAAGAAATCGTAAACATGCTGCCAAGAGCGTGCCAAACAGGCGTGCCCATGATCTCATTTTCCTCTAGCACTTTTTTGTTTTGCATTTTTTTCATTGCGAACGTCAAGGCTCTTTCCTGAAAAGATCCCAACAGACGTGGCGACATCCATCCACGCTCTTGATTTCAAATACTGACAGTGGTAACCCTTCAATTTAGATCATAAATGTTTTTCTTCCACCATTGTTAACAGTGTTGATGTCGTGAGTCCCTTGGACTTCTTGGTTCTGATTGGTCGGTGAGAGAGCAGTGACATCAAAGAATGTGGCAGTGTTCCAAACGTGTGACCATTTTCAGAAGCTGTGCGTTGAAGGCAATTTTTGTCGTGAAAATAGATGCTGCTAGCATAAAACCAGCTACCTTTGGGCGCAGACCATTAACTGTGTGTCATCCTATTGGTCAGCGTGAAGAAACACGTCGTAGAAGACGTTACAACTAGGCAGGAAAGTGCGGTTTTTGGAAGCTGTCCATAACCACATCGTTGATCTTCAATTATGTCACAATGCAAAGCCCCGTTGGTCGTTCCCGATGTTTGTATTCGGTGATAGCGCTAGAAATTCGTCGGCCATGGCAACAACATTGTGTTGCAATTGAGCTGAATTTGTGTGCCACCTGAAAACATTATTGATCTGTTGGTTCTTGTGAGTCAGTGAAGAAATAACTGCAAAAAACGTACTTGAACGTGAACAGAACATCGTGTTTATTATGGCCCACAATGCCATTCCTCAATGCCCTCATCTCAGTTAAGATAAATTTCTGTCAAATGTACTGAGAAATGACTTTGCAGTGACTTTTTCTACATAAACTAAGTGTCTCGCGCTGCTCTGCCTTGTGTGGTGTTTTGAGTAGTATTGACCGGTGCCTCAGTACGAAGAGCACTGCGTAAAAACCACTATGGATTGTGATATACGAACCCACCGACCCGTTTATAGACTAGACCTGGTTTATGGAGTATGGTGAAGTGTCTGAAATGTCCATCAGTGTGGACACTCTCAAACACTCCTAATCTTGACAGAAAGAGCCATTACTGATGCATTATGGTCGTTTTTGCCTTCCTCACAGAAAACCACCTACACACACACTGAACTGTATATGCAGCACTCCACCAACCTGTACAGTATGTGCTGTTTTTATATTTCTAGCTGCTGCATCCCAGGACGAAGCACAAACACAGACTGTATGTTGCTGTTATTTTACTTTTCTGTGGAAATTGTCTTATTGATACAGCGATTGAATGATTTGTGGGATTGCATCGTTTCCCAGCCACAGATATTGACGTGGAAAATTTGAGCTCACCAGCTTTCCACAGGTCTGTGTTGTAACCAGTCGGACTCTGGCTGTCTGATCGTTGTGTTTCAGGACACTCATGACTCCCTTGTGCATCAGATTGGACCAGTATAAGTTTGTGTAGGTTAGATACAGACGTTGGACCAGGATGCTTTCAGCCAGACTTAGCACATTAGCAGCTTCTAGCACAGGGAAACGGCTAGCTTACAAGACAAAAGCTCAGCAAAACAAAGGAACAGAACTGAGGCATTTCCCTGTTTTCAGTCCGTGTGCTAAAACAAAAACCTCTGTACTGAGCGCCAAAGAGCAATGCTTGGCACATTGGTAAAGTCAGAAACTACAAGCTCTAACTATCCCCCGATTTCCCCAGTTTAACAAGTCCTCTGTTTTTACTATTTTAACATTGTTGATTTATCAGTGAAGTTGCTAATGTTACTGTTTTTGCAAATAATAATTGACATTAGCCTGCTAATCTAGAAATAGAATTACATTCACCTTAGACGTTTTCCATCTCGCTCAACCAGGGCAAGAAGCTGGAGTAACTTGTTTATGTGTTCCTTATGAAGACAGCAACAGAGTACGAAGTTTAGCATCATCTCGAACGCAGCGTAAATACCATCATCTGTCAAACTCCACACCACAAGTTTGTGACGCTAATACTAGCATATGTGTTTGTGTCGCTAATGCTAATTTACGCATTCTCCTCAGAAGTTTCCAAGTTTAGTATGGTCTTGAACACAGCATAGATACCCACATCTGTCAAACTTGACATCACAAGTTCGTAATGCTAAAGCTAATGCTAACTTATGTGTTTGCGATGCTAATGCTAACTTATGTATGTTTATCAGGAACTTAGAGGTTCCCGCTCAGGAATTTCAGGTTTCAGGACGCATTATTAGCCACAAATCAAGTCCAGAATCCTCGAAAAACAAACAAGCTCGTTTTGATGATGACTGTTTCTTTCTTCTAACAATAGAGGTGAGATTTTATGAGTGTAGCTTCTTGATGACGCCCTCATTGCTTTACTGAATTGTTTGTCTAATACAAACCCTGTTGAGCCATATTTCCAGGAAGTAACACTGACCTTACAGGAGCCTCACTCTCATTCATATTCATCCACACTCCTGCACAACCTCATAAACCACTGCAGTGAATAAGGCCATCCTGTCCTGGGTCAGCCTTCAGTCTAAACACAAGTGCCCTGGTTTATCTCCGGCAACGTCACACTCCTTTATTTTTTAATCACGCACACACAAACACAGACCACCTGTCGCTTTCTGTTCTGTGTGTCTGAGAGAGAGAGGAAGAGAAAGAATGAGAGTTTTGATGATATTAAGTGTCAGCGTCTAACCGGGTCATTCAGTGTCAGTTAAAGTCTGCAGGGCCCAGAAACTGGGTCAGTTTTCAGTGTGTGTTTGTGTGTGTGAGAGAGTGTGTCAGCATAATGTGTCTAATGTGTTTCTGATTTAATTCTGTTAACTAAACTGGATATTGGCTAATATTAGCCCAGAGATGAGTCACCACTGAAAGTGACATTTAACGCTGGTTGTAAAATGAATGGAGAATCGAGTGCACATGTTGTTTTTTTTGTTGTTTTTTTTTTTTTTTTTTTTTTTTTGAGTATTAAGGAATAACAACAGTATTTTTTAATCCGGGCCTTATTTTCCAATGGTTTTAGGTATTAAAAAACTGTATTGGGCAAGAACAGAGTACAGCAACCTCTAAACAACTGCTGCAATTGAAACAAACTGCAGTTGTCCACCTCAGTGTATGTCCACTAAAGTGCTTGTTTCTGCCACTGACAGGCTCAGATTGTTATATTATAAGTGTCTGACAATATTATAGGTATGATTCCTACAGTAATCAACCTTTTTTTAAGAGTAAGATTCTTTTTGTTTAACCAGAAACATCACTATATATCACTACCAGACTCCATTGGCAAAAACACAAATTTTACCGAGCAGAGCACAGGAGCTGCTGCAATACCACTGCCTCACTTGGCAAGTTTGTTTGTGTTATTGTGTGACTTTCAGTGGTGGATGAAGTATTCAGATCCTTTATACAAGTAAAAGTACCACACAACAACACAAACAGATGGAGGCAGTGGTAATCCAGGAGCTGCTGTGTTCTTCTCTGTAAAATTCCTGTTTTTCTCAGTGGAGTCTGGTAGTAATATATAGCGATGTTTCTGGTTAAACACGAAGGATTTTACTCTTTAATAAAAGGGTCTATCTCTGTAGGAATTGTATCCATAATGTTGTCACACACTTAAAATAACAATCAGAGCCTGTCAGTGACAAAACACTTTAGTGGACGTACATTGAGGTGAACAATTGCCTATGGGATTACACTGCAGCAGCTGTTCACTGTTCTTGCTCAATACTGCACCGATTCCAAAGATTTCTGTCTGTATCAATGATTTACATTCATAAACATGTAAGAAATAAGGCATTTGCTTTGCATTAACTCGGCTGTAAATCACACGGCTTGTTTACACGATTACTCTGTTTCCCGAAACAGTACAATTAACACTCTGTACTGTGTGTAGCTGTAGTAATACTGACTAATACTTTTTCTTTTAATTCCACTACAACTTTAAAAGTCCTCTGAGTCACACTGAAAGCTCTGGCAAAACACATCAGCCGTTCAGTCGTTCAGCCAATAAGACGCAACTTGAATTCAGCTGAACTCAGATAGAGAGAGAGAGTGGGGGGGGGGTAAAAGAGAGGGAGGTACACTGTGTCCATGTAAAGTGGTCAGCTCAGTGATGACTAAGCCAACACAATCCCCTGCTGCTCATGCACACACATTAACACACACACCCTTACTCCATCCCCTCCTCGTCTCTCCGGAGCTTCGCAGACATATGGCTTACCGTAATACGAGGTGGCAATGACTCATTCGTGTGTGTGGCAACATCACCGCCGTCTCGCCCATCCCTTCCCCTCCTCAATGAGGTGTGTGTGTGTGTGTGTTTTTTTGCAAGCATCTGGTTGAGTGTGTGAGGGAGGAGTGTGTCCCGGTTTTTGCCAAAAAAATCCCTGAGCCGCCGTTGAACACAGAACATCTGGATCGGGGAGGAACAGTGTGTGTGTGAAAGGGAGGGAGAACGCCAAATATATCAATCAGACGCACATCTGGCGAGCGCAGAACACAGCTGGACACACATGAGTTCATGCAGTCTCAACACAGTTTATATGGAGTGAATGAATAATGACATTTTAACTTTGTATAACACTTTGAATGCAAGCTAATAAATTCATTTTAACGATATTCAAAGAAACGCGTTTGTATTAGTCGGCGAATTGTTCACGCTAAATTCATCAACGTTTAGTTTCGGGAACGTTGTTTTTGTGTGTGTGTATCTGTCGTCGCATCTTTTGGACAAAGCAGAGAAAGAGGGAGATGAAGAAGAAGAAGAGGGAGGAGGCAAGCGATGAAAGGGAGGTCAGCTTGGGTGAACAAACTTAAAAAGTGAACGACATAACATCATATGATCGTCAGTCGTCTCTTGCAACAATACATTCCAGATGGCTGTGAACTCAAACCCTGGACGGGGGACAACTATGTGTTTTTTGGCAGCGGGCCTTCTGTTTGTGTAGTCTGCGCTGAAGCACTTATAATTTTTTGCGTGGGTTTATACGACGAGAGTGGGATTTCATTTTTGTGCCGCTGATTTATAGATTTATTTTGATATTTTGCATCCTCCCTCCACCCCCCTCATCCCCTTTTTTTTCTTCTACTTGTCTTCATGCAGATGGTTCTTGTTGTACTGGGTGAAGTCACAGCTATGCAAAGCCCGTTTTCTCTGTGTTGCATGCTGGGTAATGTCTCCACCCTAATGTGTCTCTGTAGACTCAATCAAAGAGCAGTTACTACCAGATTTCAGTTCATTTCACACTGTGCTGCTCAGCAAGATGAGGACAATCAACTTGTTTTCATTTGTGTTGTGTAATTTTATGGCCTGTCGTCTGTGCTGGATCGCCCCCTGGTGGCTGGCTGCAGTACAGATCGTGAACTTCGCCCACTCTACGTCAGTAGAGGGGTATGGCAGTAGTTTCTGTCATTTTCGATCATTCTTATCAGGCTGATGTGTGTTTAAGTGGCTATTTTACTGATAAGTTTGGTTTTAATTAGTTATATGATGCTGGTAAAACGAGATGTGACGTCATGATTGACAGCTGTGATGGACTTGTGATTGGTCAGGCAGGCATATGGGCGGGACTTTGATACACACTAAGGTTGACAAAACAGCTGTAACTGGAGACATGTTCCTAGGTCGTCCATTCGTCTTGTCTCATTCTTGTGAACGCGATATCTCAGTAACGCCTTGAGGGAATTTCCTCAAATTTTGTACAGACGTTCACTTGGACTCAAGGATGAACTGCTTAGAATTTTGGGATCAAGGGTCAAAGGTCAAGGTCACTGTGACTTCACAAATGTTATGTTTTTGCCGTAAGTGAAGAATTAATTCGCTAATCATGACAAAATCTTACACATTACACAATGTCTATTAGGATAAAATCATGAAGTGATGACATTTTAAATCGAAAAGGTCAAAGGTCAACTTCACAGTGACATCATAATGTTATATGAAAACACTTACTAAATGCCGTAACTCAGGAACAGAATGGGAGATTGTGACCATTGTGAGATGGTAATTCTTGTTTCTTTGGACAGATCCAGTCGAGCTATTCCCACCTGTTTTCAGTCTTTATGCTAAGCTAAGCTAACCAGCTGCTGGCTTCATGTTTCATCTAACTCTTGGCAAGGAAGCACATTTCCCAGAATGTCAAATTTTTGCTTTAAGATACAGTGTTTATATTAATGCTTCCCATGTCACATAATCAATATTTTACATCTGCTTATACTTGCTTTAACATTAGAGAAATAAGTGTATATATTAGCTGTTGGTGGTGGTTTGTTGGTCTGTCTGACTTCCCAGTAAACTTTGCATCAGAGCAATTAACGCCCTCATATTTCCACACATACACTGGATGCATTGTGTGTCATTGATTCTCCAGAATCCTCTCACATATTCTACAATCTTTGGAAACTCTGACGTTGTTGAGTTGAAGTGGGAGCTGCTACTGGACTCTGTAGCAGAGTTAATAACCTCATTAGCATATCTGTTTAAGTTTAATATATGGTGGTAATTACAGAGGGAACATTTAGTACAAACGCCTTTTGTAAGATGAAGTCGAGGTGAATGTGCTTCTCAGGCTTTGGAGCTATACTTTGAAGCGGCAGGCGAGGAGGAGGAATTTCTTTTTTTGTCCTTTTCAACACGATTAAATTAAATACCTGTGAATTGTTGTGGTGATGAAGGTTTGGTTTTAATGATTTGGTTTGTAGCTGTGAATTGAAACAGACCTTTTCTGCTACAGTTCCAGTTTATTAAATGACATTTGTATGAAGAAAAGGAGGATGTGGTGGTTTGTGTTGTTAATTTTCTCCCCTCGTTTCCTCATTTGGCCACGTTTTGTCCTCGTATCCTCGGTTCACATTGCCTCATTTCTGTGACTTTCCCCCGTGGACTGGTATCAGATGCCAGTCCTATTCGCTCACGCCTCCTCCTCCTCCTCTCCTGCTGTCCCAAACCATATGAGGGCAGTTACAGGGCATGTTGTATTCCCTAACCAGCAGCCTCCTTCCCCCCTTTCACCCTCCACCCTGCCCCCGTAACTCTCCTCTGCACACACACCGTTCACACCTGCCCCGGCGGTGCTGCTTCCAGCCAGGTGCCCGTCATTTGGCGCTTCGCCCAGAAATGACTGGCACAAGCCTCGACATGTGTGCAAATCTAGCTGCAGAGGGGCTTGGCAGCCGACTCGTGCCTCACATGCCAGGAATGAGCGAGGCCACTCGAGCTGCTGCATCTGAATACTCCGCATTGCACACGCCTCTGAGTGTGCGCGCAAGATGCATCTAATTGCATTCGCTTCCGGCACGCCAGCATTTGGCACCGACTACCAGTAACACAGCAGTGATTATGAGAAGTGATGAGCCGCTGTGTGTGTCTATATATTGTATTTAAACCCTGACCTGTGTGTAGAAGAGCAGACAGACGTTTCCCTCTCTTCAGGATACAGTAAACTTCACATATGGATGTTACAAGTCTTCAGTGTAATATCTGTGCACTTTCGCACCCTGTTAAAGCCAGGATGCCACCTTACGGAGCAACAAGACGGTAGGAAAGCAATACAGTTTTAGTCTTTATGGGGGCTGTACCCAGCTTTTGTCAGTCAAATCAGATTTGGCTGTTCAATGCAAAGCAATGCAAAGATTTGACGATTGGTTCTTGTTGCTAGGTGAATCTATTTTTCCCTCACTTCTTTTTCCCTTCGTTCTCTCTCCTTGCCTCACCATTTGAAGAAATTTCCTTTTTCAATCATCGAGAAAATTAACAATTCATTATCGATTAATCTTTATTTTTTCTAGTGAAAACGTCTATGGCAGAAAAGAGGCTGCTAAGGAAAGTTTGTTTTCCCTCAATGAAATCAAAGAAATTATAGTCCAACAAGAATCTTAAACAAAGTCTTTAAAGTTGAACTAAGAAAGAAAAACAACAAAGATCTGCAGCTAATAAATGTTGGTTTTCTCCTGCTGGTTGCTGCTACGTAGTGAAAATCATTATATTGCTTCAAGACACACTACACAACCTCGCTGATATGGCCACATCGATTAAATTGACGAATTGAAGTGACTGACAAAATTATTAGCAATCAATAATCGATCATCGATTAATTATACCCATTCCTAATCACCACTGTCTCCACTTCCTGTAACCGTTGTTTCAAATTAAAAGCCCTCTGCAGAGTTGTGTAATTGTGACTTAATGACTTTGCAGCAGCATCTTGGTCATGAAATCCTAACGCACTGCGAAGTGTCTCTCCTGCCGGGCTGCTGACAGCATCATCAGTTGGATTTTAACTTGTCGTAAAACCAGGAATTTCCGGTTTATCTGTCCATGTTCCTGCTTTCGGTAACTAGTCGTTAAAACCCTTTTTTCCTGAGTTGAATCAGGGTGTTCCCAACAAATGCAGCAAATCGTCGGCTTTGAAAGGGCAGCCCGTGTCTTTTATCAAAGTAACCCAAGATTTATGGATGAATAAAAGCAGAGGAAACATTTTACATGAATATGTCTTCTTATCCCCCCACAGTTTTTATTTAATTTATTAAAAGTTTGATGCTCTGGCTCTGGGGTCCTTGGTTGTGCGTAGTTGATGGATTTAACATTGTGGATTTAGGAGCTGAAGCCTGCTGGAGCCTTTTTTATCAGATCAAAGTGCACAGGGAGAAAATGGTCTAGTTACAACAGAGATTGAGGACAAGGAACCTTAAAGTCAGACTTGAAGTTTTTTGAAGTAGATAATAGAAGAGCTGGTGATGCAGTTAATTCAGTTTTGATAAGCAGAGAAGAAGAAGAAGAGGAGAAAGGAGGAGGAGATGTGTGGTGTTTTTTTTTAAAATTGTACTTCTGTCGAGGGGGGATGTGACTGTGGAGGAATGAAAACAGTAATTATCATTTTTAAGCAGGTCATGTTTTGATGGCGTCATGTTTCATTATGCAGGGGAAATTAGCATCGCTAAACAGGCCAGCGGGCTGAATGGTCTAATTAAGCAGCAGAGAGAGAGAGAGAGAGAGAGAGAGAGAGAGAGAGGGAGAGAGAGAGAGAGAGGATTGTGTGTCTTTGTGTGTCCATGTGTGTGTTTGTGTGTCGCTCAGCATTTCTTGATCTTGCAGATGAAATCATGCACTCTGCTTTGTGGTCATTACTCTACCTGTGTGATTTGTCTCTGAATGGGGAATAAACGGGGCGTCATGGTGGCGGTGGTGTGGGGGGGGCGGGTGGCGTGGTGTTTATGACCCTCACGTACTGACTGCCTTGTTATTGGATGATTACTGCATAATGAGCTTGAGATGATCAATGAAATCCATCCCTCTTCGCTCGTAATCCTGCATGAAACACGCAACTATAGATCCTGTACAAAGCTCTCGAGTGGCGTTTCTTTAAATTATAGCTCTGCACTGTTGCATTTAATTAGCTTTTAATGAGTCTTACTGTTAAGTCGAAGGGTAAATTCATGTTGTTTGTTCCTTTTGTTAAAGAGAATTATTTGAATGTGGTGATTCACTTGTGTTTTTTTAAACCTGTGAAGCGATTTAAGAGCTCAAAAACCAGCCTCTGGAGAGTTAACCGAATGTCCGCCTCCTTTGTTTGCAGTACCAGGGAGCACGTGACCCCGGAGATGAACAAGCTTCGTCAGAGTCTGAGGAGGAAGAAGCCCACCTACGTGCCAGAGGCCAGCAGACCGCATCAGTGGCAGGCGGATGAGGAGGCTGTACGCAAGGGCAAATGTAACTTTGCTGTTCGGGTGAGTTCACGAACCAGTATGATGTAGATTTATATGTCTCCTGGTTAAATGTCTGAAATAAGGTCTGCGGTTTTAACACAAGCTCAAGACATTTTCATGTTTTATTCTACGGCATAAAATACGTCAGTAAATACTTTATAATAGACAGTAAACAGTAATAATTTTTTAAGCTCCCAAAAAAGGCAGTTGACTACAGAGGTTGTTGAAGTCATAAAACCAAATGCAAAAACTGAATCAAATTCAAGTCACTAATGCTGCCTACAGAACAACATCCTGGTCTGCACCATCTACTTGAACTCAGGCTTATGCTCCTCTGCCACTATGTTCTTCCAAGGATCGTCGCCTGGCATCACCCTGCACCCAAGGTGCTCTCAGTCCAGACTGTTCTGGTTTGTGGTTTCTGGAACGAGCTCCTGACAGCTCATCTAACACCCTAACACGCCGAAGTAGCATTTACTATGTACTCTCTTACTTAAAGGTCTCCTGCTGTACTGGGGCTTTAGTGTTGTCCCTCACTTTTAAGTTGCTTTGGATAAAAGTGTTGATAAACATAAAAATCAGTGTTTCTCTGATGTTCTTGGGCAGACACAGGACATCAGGAGGGGCTGTTTCCTCAGCTTGTTCCTCTGATAACGTAAAAGGCCAGTGTGTAGGATTTAGTGACATCTAGTGGTGAGAACGCAGATTACAACCAACTCAATAACTACAGGCCATCAGGTGACAGAATGGCGTCAGCTACCGCATTGGCTTGTCTGTCAAGTTTGTCTATGTAGCTATATTTAGATACTGTAATCACTCTCTCCTTTTGTCTTCTTCGTCTTCCGGCGTCAACATTAAACCCTGAAAGGTGTTTGGTTTGTCCATCAAGGCTCCTGTAGAAACATGGTAGACTCCGTTGAAGAGGACCCGCTCATAATTGTTACACATTGGTCCCTTAAGATCTAAAAACACTTCATCCGGTTAAAGATTTAAGGTTATAAAAAGTAGTAGTCGGCTGGACATGTTTTTTAATGTCACATGAATCACATAAATTGTAAATGCGCTTTATTAAACATTAACATGACAGAGTTTGGTGTCTTTTATACATAAAGAAAACCTTGGTTTCTTGTGATATTTGGCAATATGTGAATTTAAGTTTATGGTATTTACATCCTCATGCCTCTTGTTTGATCCTCATAGGAACCATGTGGTGTTTTGCACAGACTTCGTATTTTAGCTGCACTTGCAATAAATGCAGAAGAAGCGTTATTAATGGCCCAATTTGCCGATAACCAGCCCTCATCTGTGTCGCTGAAAACCGAAGTGATTTGTTGAAGAGCCGGAGAGACAATGTCAGCGAGAGACGGGAGGGAGGAGTGACGATGAGGTGGAGTTATAGATTGAGGAGACCACAGGAAATGACAGGGTGATGGATGAGGGCACGGAAAGACATCGTGAGATATGAAATGAGAAAGTGAGAGATGTAGAAGTGGATAAGAGAAGAGAAGGCTGGAAACAAAAGGAGTTAGCGATGAGATGGCAGTGAAGCTCCGAGCTTCACAACAAGAGACTGCAGTGTTAAATAAAACCTCACTGTCTTTATTCTCTTCCTCAGCTTCTCTTTCTCATTTCTGTTTTTCCCTCCAAATGTATTCACGCGTCATGCACTATTAATGCTTCTTCAAGAGCTGCTGAACTGCGACAGAGAGAGAAAAAAACTGAAAAGTTTACTTTTAGAGCAGCAGAAACTTAAACAAGTGACGCAGACAGATACAGAAGTTACATAAGCGTCCTCAGTAGATCATTGGTTGCTTTATTGATTGATGTTTTTCTCTATACTGTCTCACGTAACCCACCAACTTCATGTCCTCTAGGCATGGAAAGTAGTATCGATGGGTTTCAGTCCTCCTGTTCTTCAGACCTTTACTGCTTTGGATTATGGGTAGCTTTCAAGTGGAACAAGATGACTGCTGAGGGAAGACAAACACAGTAGTGCAGTCAAACCAAACTACTCCACCTTCTGTTGCTACCAGCCGCCCTCATTCAGCGAGTGCAATATCAAGTTCGTTTTAGAGCATTTACATATGTGCAAAAAAGTGCTGACTAATTTGTTTCGAGGGCGGAAATCAACCAAGTGTGAAAACATCCCTACAAAGGAAACAGCAGATGTTCATTAGTATTATTTACAGCAATAATTTTAGAAGAATTACATGTTGAATTTTCATCCAAAGCCGTCTCCACATATCTGTCGAACTTACCTCCGACTTGACCTCGCCACCCTTGACTCCATCTTGTTAATTTAACACAAGACTCGGTTGAAAAGTTTACAGCCTGCCACACTGTTGCTCCTTTATTGCTTAAAAAAGTGTAACAAGTCATTGAATCAAGTTTTGTGAGTTAAATCAGGGTCTTCCCAACAGATGCATTATGAGCTGAAAGGGAGGTTTCCTTCTTTGGAAATCGAACCATGACTTTTGTGATTTGTTTCATTTACAAAACTGCCACACTTGGTCACACTTTGTCTACAACAGGTTATTTTTAATCCAGAGACAAATCTCCCCAAAACTGGGAGCTCTCCTTAAAACCCTGAAAACTCGTCTTCCTCTCTCTTCGTCATTTGGCTTCTGACTCCAGCAGCAGTAGCAGTAGCGATGGGAGCTTTAATTGTGTCCCTGCGGACACTCCGTACACCACAGAGCAGAACACTGGAGAGACAACAAAAGGGGATGTGAGGCTATAAATTACTCCAGTCCTCCTCCTCTTCCTCTTCTTCCTCCCTCTCTCCTGTCCTCATTATCAGCTGCAACATGCAGCTGTAAATCCAGTAGGGGTGCTTATTAGCCACTCGCCTGTCAATTTCTTAGCACTTATAGAAATACTGATAGGGACTAACGAGGCTTTGGTTGCTTTTGTGCCACTTTGTCTCTTCCTCTTGTTCTGACAGTTTTCAGTTCAGCTCAGATGAAGTGTTGCTAAATTACATTAAAACTAAGAAATACCTGTCAACATCTGTTTGGTTCTGGCTGTTGATATTTCTACTTTCTACTTTCTTTTCTCCGCAGTACCTGGGGCTGGTGGAGGTGGAGGAGTCGAGAGGGATGCATGTATGTGAGGAGGCAGTGAAGAAGCTAAAAGTTGTAAGTATCCCACACACAGACACTCATACATACCAATCAGCCACAAGATTAAAACCACTGCCAGGTGAAGTTAAAACATTGATCGTCCTGTTATAATACAATGTTCTGCAGGGAAACCTTTGGTCCTTGGATTCATCTGGATGTTACTTTAACATGTACCATCCACCTAAACATTGCTGTAGACCAAGCATACCCCCCAAACAACACTGCCCAATAGCAGTGGCCTCCCCAGCAGGACATACCCACCATGCCAAAAGTACCACTCAGGAATGTCTTGAGGAATACAACCAAGAGTCAGGGGTGTTGACCTGGCCTCCGAACTCCCCAGATCCCAATCTGATCCGGCATCTGTGGGATGATCCAGATCCATGGAGGCCCCACCTGGCAATTCACAGGACCCCAAGTATCCACTGCCGAATGGTCCTGTGTCCATTACCCAATGGGTCAGAGCTGTTTTGGTGACACGAGAGGGACCTACACAATGTTAAGCAGGTCCCACAGATGCTTGATCAGATTGGGATCTGGGGAGTTTGGAGGTCAGGTCAACACCTTGGTCTCTTTGTCGTGTTCCTTGAACCATTTCTGGTCCTGCCATTGGTCCTGGTCCTGTTGGTTTCAGGTTGGGGGCATTCATGGATCTGGCTTGTTCCAGCATTCTACAAATGCTGGATCAAGTAGGGAGGCCAGGTCAAGACCTTGGGCTCTTTGTCGTGTTCCTTGAGACATTTCTGAGTGTTACTTGTGGCATGGTGGGTTTGTTCCCCTGCCATTGGGGAGTGCTGTTGCCATGGGGGGGTATGCTTGGTCTACAACAATGCTTAGGTGTCAAAGTAACATCCAGATGATGCAGGACCTAAGGTTTCCCATTGGAACATTGTACTGTGACAAGACAATCAATGTTATCCACTTCATCTGTCAGTGGTTTTAATGTTGTGGCTGATCAGTGTTCATACACCTCCCTTGCTTTAGCACTGCAGGTTTATTTTGATCTATAGACCTTCGCTGGAGCTTGTTACAGACCCAGTTGCACCAAAGTATCGACCAAAGGCAAACACACATGCTCAATACTCTCTGCAGTTACCTCTCCCATCTTGTTATTTTCTCCTCTTCACCACTTTCATCTCCCACCTTGGCCTCCCTGGTGGGTTTTATTCCATATCTGTCTGCTCATCAGTTGTTCTCTGTCTGATCCCACTACGCCCACGGGAGCAGAAAATGAGATCTGGACTAACATACACACATTAAAAACACACACTGACACACTCACAGAGTTCACCCCCATGGGAAGACGGACTGGGACAGGGAGCGTGTGAACAGACTGGTCAGTGTCAGGTGGCCACACACTCAGCGGTGAAGAAAACAGGTGTTGTCACTGTCTTTACATCTGTAGCTCTGCCGCTGCTTTTCTTTATGGGATCCATCTGGACTATAAAGTCCTGTAGGAATGATTCCTAAAACCTGGAGCTAAATTAGCAAAACCTGGAAATTATTTAACATTTTTGCACTTCTGGTTCCCTCATCCCAAAGTTGATGGGTTTTTGGTTTCACATTTTATTCTACGATACAAAAATACATCAGTAAAGGTGGTTGCTAACATATTAAACTCTATTAAACTGCGATCAGTTTCCCAACACCTTATCAAGATCAGGAAAAACGTATGTACCGGACCTACGCAACATTATTATTTCCACTCTGATCTCTAACTGAATACCACTGCGCGCTTCTTGCATCAGAAATTAGTTGAACCAAAATTGTGCTGTCCAAGCAAAACTGGACAGTTCCTACAGAAACACGTAAATTTGCGAAGACGTTTTTGACAACTACATCTGATAGTCACAGAGGTTTAATCCAGAGGACGGAGATCTGTTTTCGATCAGAAGGGGTGTAAACGCAAAGGCAAGATCGATTATCTGGATAACGTGTCTGGATACAGATCGCATTTTAATACCAGGTGTAAACAGAGTGCTAGCATCATCACGCCGAACATGAAAATCCAATCTACTCTGTAGTGGTGTTTCTACTTGCACTCTTGGAAACGTTTTACGAACTTTCTGAGAAGAAAAAGGCTTTTGTAGAAGAGCTCGGAGCTAAATGAAATGACAAGTTGGAGACATTGATGTCATGTGACTGTTCTCTATTTCGTTTATAGTAACACTAGCTTGTTTCTTCTGGAGATTGTATTTAGAGCAGTGGAGATTATCTTGTATCATGAATGTATTTTCTACAATAATCCAAAAGCCAAGTGAAAAATCTCACTGGCTTTTTGTCGAGGGAACCAGGGATGACGCTAACTTCCAGGTCCAATCATTATAAACTTGATCCCCTAAGTAGAAATATAACTTTATATATCAAAAGGCAGCATTTCGTTGGAGAATCTCAGGGAGAAATCCTGTTAAAAGGATCTAAATCAAAGCTTAATGCGCACAAGAAAGATGTTTTGTGCATTAATTCATGTCTATTTCCTTTCGTTTGTTTCTGCACCTGCTTAGATCAACTGTTTCTTTCTATCCTCCATCTTTATCGGCATCTTTCTTCAGCAGCTCCCTCTCCTCTCTGCGCTGAAAACTTTCTTCTGAAGTTATCTTCCTCTTCTGATTCCTCTCCTCCTTCACTCTTTTCCCTATTCTCACTGCCTCTCTCTTTTCTTCTTCTCACTGGGATTATGCAAAAATCTGAGGCGTTTTATCGCGTCGCTGTGGGTTTCAAAGCCATTTCCTGCAGCGCTCCGACTTTCTGTTTCCCTTATTCACACACAATTTATATGCAGACTCATGTGCACACACACTTCCACACTCACATGGAGTTGTTGCTTTTTCAGCCGGTGTATTTTTAGCTCGGTCCATGCTGAGTGTGTTATTAGCTCTGCCTGGTGCCCTCCTCTGGAGAAATGATTCTCAATGCCAGCTGGCACAGTTTTTTTTTGTTTTTTTTTTTACCTCTGCCTCTCCGCTCTTAATCCACCGCTTCCTCATTTGCTGTAAGGATGTAATGATCACTTTACATAGCCACAGATAACGGAGTAAAAGTGGCTTTTCATGCTAATACTGCTCAGGAACATCTGGAGAAATTAGGCAAATAATTGAACATTTATTCAGTCACATGTCGCTTTGAGTTACAAATGAAATCCTCTCTGCTTTTCTTTTGTCGTTCCAGAGCGGGAAAAAGACAGTAAAGGCAGTGTTGTGGGTTTCAGCCGATGGACTCAGGGTGGTGGACGACAAAACTAAGGTGAGAAAACACTTTTTCTTATGGTGCATTCGTTCTCACTCTCTGTTTACATCATTGTTCATTCGGCAACAAGGACGAGGACGAGTTTGTGTCTTCCAGTCTTGGAAACAGTAGAAATCTTCACGGTAGGGCTGATCCAGAGATTTTTGTTCGACTCGGTTTGGGTGTTCAATTCAACTGTTCGGCCATTTTATCACGTCTCCACCTCCATCGCAGTTTTGTGGTTTGGTCATTTTAAGACAAGATTTAGTGTAAGTTAGATTAAGTTTACAGCCTGTCGCTCGTGCAGCTCTGTGTGTTAACTGTGAGACAGATAAAAGAATTGTAACGAAGCTGGGACTTCCCAGCTGAGTTCTAGGGGGCAGCCCTACTTCGCAGGTCCAAAAATCCATGTCCAACCAGACCAGTTTATTCCTTGAAAGCAGGGACCTGGACCCATGTAGAACTGAGAAGCATCAGACTCAATCAGCACCGATTTCACAGCTAATTTCTACTGACAAGCTAATGGTTAATTTACAGGTTTTCAAAACAAAACTTTGCGTCCTGAAACAGCTGCTAATGCGCTCAGTGTTTCAGATTAAAAGTCCACTTCCTGTCATGCATGTAGTACGGCTCTTTACGATAATAAAGACAACTTCGACTGTCATTTTGAACTGCTAACAGCTGCTAACGTTAGCATTGCTAACTAACTATCACTCTGTGCTCTCTGACCTTTCATCTGCGTCCTCTCAGATAATATGTTATAACATACCTGGGACAGCAATCGGACAGGACCCGACCCAGACCTGATGGACCATGAAAAACGTGAATCCCAATCTGTACAGGTCCTGTGTCAGGTCTCGAGTCCTAGGGTTTTCCTAGAATCGTGAGGATGCCTAAAACAGAGAGCAAAGATGTCAGAAATGTCCCCTCAGGCCTTCTGATGCTCTTCGATTGTCATCTTTAAAACATACATCCACCTTTACAGCACTTTCTGTCTTTTATATTCTCTTATTCAGGTAAAACACAAAGATACTTTCCATCCTTAGACCACCTACAAACCAACAACAGTACCAGCAACACCCTGTCCCAGTTTGACACCGGCTTAAGGCCAACAGCAGCATCCACTGTTTCCTGATGCTACTTTTGGCCTCGGTGTTTGTGTAGTTTCAGAGCTGGCATATGTGACTCATGATTCCTTGCTGAAGGTGCTTAGTGGGGGAGGGAAGATCACGTAAACACAGACGCACACACATGCACTTGAGGAGTGTCTGGCGGCGAGGGAGGCCTCCTACAGACTGAGTGCAGCTCGCTGTGGCTCTATTGAAAGCAGAGCTGAATAAAGAGCAGCACAGAATAGAGGAAGAGAGAGGGCGAGCCCAGTGGAGCAGTCCCCCATTGTCCCACAGCTTCTATCTTTTATCCTTCGCAGTGATGTATCTCACCTAAACAAAGATAAGGCTGGAAATATGTGCAGCTACAGCCTGAGATACTCTGTCTTATTCCTCTTTAAAACACACTGCTACTCTGAGAGACATGTTCCTTCATTACCATAAACATTGGCACTGTAGGTGGTTTTGAATCAATCCCACATACACCGTCCTGATGCTGGAAGCAGCTCACCAAATCTGTATTAATCCATGGGTGAAAATAGTCCCTGATAAATGCACCAGAACAGGCTCAGATTGTTATTATAAATGTCGGACAACATTATGGATATGATTCTTACAGAGACAGACCTTTTTATTTAAGAGTAAGATCCTTTTTCTCATAAACAGACATTTTATCATTACCAGACTTCATTGACAAAAACAGGAATTTTAACAGGAGTTGTTGGAATACTGCTGCCTCATTCTGTTAGTTACTTTGTGTTGTTGTGTGACTTTCAACGGTGGAAGAAGTAATCAGTTACTTCATATAAGTAAAAGTACCACACAACAACACAAACCAACTAAGAGCACTAACACAGCAGCTCCTGTGTTCTGTTTGGTAAAATCGCTGTTTTTGTCAATGGAGTCTGGTAGTGATAAAACTGCTTTTTCTGGTTAAACAAAAATGTTCTTCCGCTGTAGGAATCCTATCCCTAATATTCAGTTCGTCAGGTGGCCGGAAACATAACTCCAAATGAATGCTAACGTTGCTAAAACATTAGCCATAAGCCTCCAATCTCCATGTATGAATCAGCAAACCTGTCCTCAGTGGACACCCACACAACCATTAGTCAAAGCCTTTCCCACAGCCTGTGAACGTACAGTATATGTGGGTTTCATTAGAGACGCCGCTCCTCATGACCTTCATGATGCATCAGTAGAAAGAAACAGTAAAGTCTTTTTCTATTTTATGTCCTGTTCTAAAGGCAGAGAGGCTTCTCTGCATAGATGCGCCACCCTGACTCACAAGCTTCTCTGCTTTATTCTAATTCTTTCAGAGATATAAAGACATGATCTGAGTCACCTTTGCCCACGCATAAACACATTTTACTGCTGCAGATTATTGTACCAGAGAAGAAGACACACACAAACACACACACTCACAGCCTGTCACCTCGGTACCAGCATCCCCCTTCAATTACTAATTGGCCCACAATGAATGGGGCTGTTATTCTTCCACCTCTTTCTCCTCACATCCCTCCTTTCTTTTCTCCCTCCTCCATTCTTCCCCCTTCTCTTTGTTTTTTGGAGGAGAGGAAGGAAGTGCACGGATGAGTGTGTGAACCCTCTTTTTTCTTCTCTTTCTCCTCTCTCTCGGTGCTCTTGTTTTCCTTCTCTTTCTGTTTTTCGGCGAGTCAAAGAGGTGAGTTTGGAGGAGGAGGCCCCTTAATGTAAATTTCCCTCTATAGACACTGACACAGGCTGAATGACCCTTTTTATAAGAGGGAGGACAAGAAGTGGCATCATCTCAGAGGTGAAAAGAGGGTTCGGTGTCATTAGTCTGCAGTCATTTTCTTTTCTGTGCATGTGAAGTGAGGAGGGTTTCATCGGGTTAAACTGAGGTTGAAAGCAGCGTGTCAAGCATTAGATCAGTCTCCAAGCTGTCACGACTGACGAAAATACTGTCTCCTGGTCCAACTTTGCAGAGGCTCGTCTGCTTTCAAGATGCTGCAGTGCTGTGTCCTGTGTTGTTGGAACAGACCTGAGTCCAAAAATCTATTCAGTGTCATCCTACTGCTTTTATTGTGATGAGAAAGCGAAGAAGAAATTCAGTTGATAAGTTTTAGTTTTTAAACGAATGAAGAAAAACAAAGTTTGATTCCAGCTAACCTAGCTAACGTTAGCACCTGCTGGTAAACCGGGTACCTCTGGTCTAAGTTGTGGGTTTTACAGGGTGTTTCTTGCTATGAGCCAACATCTTCATGTTTCAGTTGTCAGTCCTTTTCTGTGCTGCCCAGCTAAAGCTAATAAAGCTGGCCTTAGCTAGCTAAATGAAACACAAAGAAACCTAGCGAATGTTAGCACCTGCTAGGTAAAGCAGGGACCCTTAGGCTTAACAGGGAGAAGCCCAAGAAAAACAGAAAACAAAAAGTTTGACGCCAGTGGGTGCTACCTGCTAATGTTAGCATTGGTTAGCACCTACTGGTAAAAGTGGGCACCCCTGATATAAACTATGGCTACAGGGTGTTTCTTGAAAACAAGCTGTGGTGAAGTTGGACCCAGATTTTCTGTCTGTCATTGGTCAAAGCTGCCGTTAAGAGATTTGAAGCAATTTACAGCACCTCCACCTCGACTGGCTTTCTGCTGTGAGCTGTTAAATCTGATTCTCCCTGTGTCTTTTCCCCTCTGTCTCTCAGGACCTCATCGTGGACCAGACCATAGAGAAGGTTTCATTCTGCGCCCCCGATCGTAACTACGACAAGGCCTTCTCCTATATCTGCCGAGACGGGACCACCAGACGGTGGATGTGCCACTGCTTCATGGCGCTCAAAGACTCGGTGAGACGACAAATAAACTCATGACATTGGTGTTTATTTGACTCACCATGAGGATAAGGTGGTCGAGACTGAAAGAGAAATGCCACAGAACTGTCATGGTGCACTGTGGTTTCAGCCTCGTGGTGCTTTCAGAAGTTTAGACTGTGAGTTGGATTATTAATGTGGATGGAGGAGACCTGTGGGATTAGGAGAGGGGATTAGACACAGGCCCATAGTTATCTGTGCATCTACATGTGCTCATCTCAAACTGAACATGGCTGTCTTCGAAGAGACAGGAAGTGAAAAAGATCAATCCAGGTTTGGTATAAATAATTTTAATCGCTGTTTTCTTTTGCTCCACCAGGGGGAGAGACTGAGTCACGCAGTCGGCTGTGCCTTCGCCGCCTGTCTGGAGAGGAAGCAGCGCAGAGAGAAGGAGTGCGGCGTGACGGCGTCCTTCGATGCCAGTCGTACCTCGTTCGTACGTGAGGGCTCCTTCCGTGCAAACTCCTCCTGCAGCCAGCAGGGCAGCAGCAGTGAGCGCGACGACAAACTGCAGGACAAGAAGAAAGGTAGGAGGATGTTTCCAAGCATGTCTGCTTCAATAACTGTGAATATAGTTAGAAATATTATGTCCTGACTGACCCCTTCCTCCTCCAGACCAGCCATCTGCCATCCCAGCCCTCCCACCTGGCACCGCTTCCCCACCCGAGGGCGCGGCGTCCCCCATGGATCGCCCAGAACCAGGCGGGCCTCATGCCATCCCCCGCCGCCATGCACCCATCGAGCAGCTGGTGCGTCAGGGCTCGTTCCGAGGATTCCCGGCGCTCAGTCAGAAGAATTCTCCCTTCAAGAGGCAGCTGTCGCTCCGCCTCAATGACCTGCCATCCACACTGCAACGCAAGACCGACTTCCAGGCCAAGAACCCTGGTGAGTTGAGGCGTTCTACGTGTTCTGCTGTTTGCTGTTCACAAGGGTCAGAAAGTCACAAACTGTTGGTGCAGAAATGCACTCATCTGTCATTCAGAGACAGAGTTAGGGACTGTTTGTTTGTTTTTTGTCAGAAAGCAACTCATATGTTTTATCTCAGTCTTCCCTTGTGAAATTTAAAACTGAACAGATCTGATTTATTATTGGGCATCTGGCATCTGCCTAAAGCAAGGGTTGGGCAGTAGAAAACAAAACAAAACCAACACAAAATTAGCACAGAAAAAGAAGAGACCAAAGAATTTTTTAATACACTTTGATGGTGATAGTGATAATAATAATGGTTTTATTTATAAAGCACCTTTCAAAGCAACTGTTACAAAGTGCTTCACAAAGAAGGACAAATAAAAGAAAGCAAGAAAACAAAGACAATGATTAAAATAACATAAAATCAGTTTAAGGTAATGGTAGAATAAAGGATAAAAGTACAGATAATTATGCAAAAGCCATTAGGTAAAGGTAACTTTTTAGAGACATTTTAATGGCATGAAGTGAAATAAAACAAATCCATCTCAGTTCTGTTCTTGACATAATGCGGGGATGTATTGCAGTGTTTTTTAGTCAAGGTGACGATCCAAAGAAATATAACATGTATAAATATAAATAATGCTGGGAAGAACCTTTAATTTAATAAAATGAAATGTGTGGTTCAGTCTTTCTCCCCACCCCAAAAATTTTTGTAAAACCTCTAAAGCCAGTGTTAGACTTTCCACATCTGCAAAAGTCTACTAGGGTCCATGTGAAGTAAATTTTGTCATTGGAGGGGTATTCACGATGCTCTTTGTGGACATCCATGTATACACAGATTTGTTGTGTCCATAGGGTTTACACACGACTTTCTTGCTTTTGCGTGGTTGTCACCATTTTGATTTGAATCATAGTGCATATACGCGTATACGTTGACGATGATCAATTATACATGTATGATTAGCGTTCTCCAAGTGGAATATAAATGGAAACAACTTCGGTGTGGTGTCCGTAACTGAACATGTACGCAAGAGAGAATAGCTGAGGCTTTAGAGGGAATGTGTCACAATTTGTATTAGTGTTACTTTTGATTAAAATGGCAAGAGTTCAGTATTAACTTGAATTTATTTTAAATTGAAAAGAGACTTAAACAGTACACAGCAATATAAACAAACACTACTTGAAATGCAGATTTCACACACAGCTCACAAGACTCCCACATCACAGTAGAATCATTTCTCTAGTCAGATCAGATATCTGCTGCAAAATAAAAACATATTTACCGGATGTAATCAGAGAAGAATTTCTGTCATAACATTGGCAGTTGATATTAACTCGCAGATGCAAAAGTCTTTAATTAAACCCTGACATCAGTTCACTTTATTTCCTCTGGAGGTGATTGATCCACATTTTAATTTACACTTGGTATCAAAATGCCTGCTCAGTAGCCACAATGCAGTTTGTATTTGTACACACAAACAGAAACCACACGTTTTTTGTCAGATTACTGCGACACTGCCGACGTCGAAACAGTCACTCTCTCAGATGCATTTCTATTCATGTTTTCATGCAGACAAGGTGTAATTCTTCACTTTAATCCCCCGACACTTGGCTTTTTTTTTTCATTGAAGATAAAAGGCAGTTATATGAAGTGCTGTTATTACTGCTATTAGCGACAGCAGTGACGGCTGTAGCTCGTGCGACTCTGAGAGCTCTTGGCTTTTTTAAAATTTCTTACTAAGGACAATTAATAATAACTGACTTACCCCTCACAGGTTGATGCACACACACAGACATGGACACACCCACTCCGTGTGGTGCCGCGGGATCAGGGCGCTCAGTAGTGAGGCTGATTATAGTCATTAGGGGAGATGAGAGAGTTGACTGGGGGTGGCTCATCTGACTGGAATACTAAACCACAACATTCAGCTCTCATATTCTCTCCTTTCATTTCCGTCTCTTAATCTCCCGTGATGGGCAGAGCAGGCTTGCAAAGGGCTGGAAAATTTCGGGTACATTTCCAGAAACTTTCCATGGGTAACTGTTAATTTACACACCCTACTGGCAAATTCACACACACACACTACATGAAAACCTCATGTGCAATAATATAGTTATATTTATTTTTATATTTTATTTATCTTATTTCTTATATTTATTTCTATATTTTTATGTTATTTATTCATCGTTGTTAAAAGGGAACCAGATGCAACAAAATATTGTTCAATTGTGCACTGTCTGGTGTCATTTTTTCAATGGTGATAAAGACTTGAGTTTAAGGTGGGGAATTGTGGAAACATTCCATGGGGATTAACATGAATTAACAGGAATTCACTGGAAATTTCTGTAATTTATTCACACTGTATCATACACAAACATAAATGTAAACATTTTGTTTTGTCAGTTGGATGGTCTTTAAAAATATTTTACAGTTGATGTTGGATAAAGGAAAAGAAACAGGCTAGGTGTGATAATGACGTAAAATGTTTTTTTTTTTCAACTACATTTAAGTTCCCTGTTATAAACTAACCTTCAATTTTGCAAATTTAGTTTTCCCATTAATATCCATGGAAAGTTTCCAACAACAAAAAGTTTTTCAGCCCTGGGATTGGGTCTGTATATTCAGTGGTGGTGGATTTGGTGCAGCTTGAATCCTGTATGCACAGTACTCTCTCTCGCCGCTCCCTTGTGACTCCTCAAACAATTGTTGTATTGATTTGTGTGGTCGATCAGCTGTCCTGATTAGCCTTCAGCAAGCCTCCTTCCAGCCTTTGAACCTGCCGCTGCACTGAGACAAACACACACATACACAAACATATGGGCTCATATGTGAAGTGCTTAGAGTGCATCTGAACTCCAGGATCACAGGGTCGGTCTTAGCAGAACAAAGCACAGAGCCATCTTTAATAGGAGGCCTTACACATGCCTGCAGCGCCCTCTGCACCCTGCAGCATAATTCAAGGTCTGTAACTATACAATGCACACAGATGAGAGAGATATACATATATTAGAGGAGAGGGCTTGTGGTATGACCCACAGTGACCCCATGCTACTTCACTTTAATCCCACTCCTCTGCACATTCATTCTTCTGCATCCTGTGAAGTTGTCAAACTCGTCTTTGTCGAGTGTTTTTGGAAGGATGAGGGAGTGGAGGAGAGGAGGAGACAGAAATCCTCTGTCTCTGAGGCCTTGGTTGTGAAGGAGGGGTCGCAGGGGAAAAGGAACAGAGAATTAGATATTATATCTATTTATATCTGCAGTCTGTGCAGGAGAGTTTTTAAAGCTGTAGTCCAAACCAGAGTCAGACACGAACATTACGCCACCTAATCAACATGGATAAACTGAGCTCAGTCTCTGTACAAGACACACAAAGCGATCTGCTTGTTAAGTCTGACGTCACGACCTATAAAAATACTGTTTCCTGAGGCTCTCCTGCTTTCCAGATGCTGCAGTGCAGTGTCCCATGTTGTTTGAACAGATCTGAGTCCAAAAACTTTTCAGTGTCATTCTACTGCTTTCCTTGTGACAAGAAAGAAGAAGAATAAATGGCTGCAGTTGATAAATTCAAATAAAAGTTTGTTGCCAGCAGGTGCTAACATCAGCTAGATAACTTAGCTGATATTAGCATTGGTTAGCACCTGCTGCTAAAAGCTGGTACCCCTGATATAAGCTATGGGTTTTATAGGGTTTTTTGTCATGAGCCCACATTTTCATGTTTCGATAGTCAGTGCTTTTCTGTGGTGCCCAGCTAAATAGAGTTGGCCTTAGCTAACTATCTTTGCTCAGCTAAAGTGAAAACAGATAAAATTAGCTAGCTAGGTTTTGGGGGAGCACAGAAAAGGACTGACAACCAAAACATGAAGATATGGGCTCATAGCAAGACATACCCTGTAAAACCCAGAGCTTATATTAGGAGAACCCACTTTTACTAGTAGTTGCTAGGCCGGCTACCTAATGTTAGCACCCACTGGCGTCAAACTTTGGACTCATATCTGTTCAAACAACATGGGACACAGCACTGTGACATCTTGAAAACAGGAAAGCCTCGGCAAAGTTAGACCTGGAAATAGTATTTTCGTCGATCATGACGTCAAACTTAACAAATGAATGATGATACTTCATGAGGTTGTGCAGTTCATCACTGGTTAACCATATTTGTCTTATAATCGTGTCTTCATTGTCGTCGTCTTGACTCAAACAAATTAATATTTTTTCCTCTCTCTCTCTGTTTGTCCTCCTCCTCTCTCGTTCCATCTCTTCTTTTCATGCTTTCCTCCCCACCTCCTCGCCTCCCTCTGTGCTTCTCTTTCTTGCTAGTACTAGAGATGGACATGGGGTTGCCAGGTGAGGGAGACAGTAGTATCAACGCCCTGTGTAGCCAGATCAACACCTCCTTCACCAAGCCGTCGGATGAGCTCTTCTCCAACCCCTCTATGTCTGCGAATGGCCCCCCAGCCTGCACTGTGCCCCCTGTCCTGCCCCCACCACCTGCACCAATGCAGGGTAAGAAGCACTGCATCAGATCAATGGTATTATTGAATCATCGCTGAGGAAACGATCACACTCAATTTCTGAATTTTTTATTTTATCCTTTCTAGCGACCTCCTCATGGGTGCAGCCAGAGCCTCCACTTCACTCTCCTCCTGCAGTCTCTGTTGCAATGCAGATGCAGATGCAGATGCAGAGCGGACACAAGCGCACGCCCTCTGAGGCCGAACGATGGCTCGAGGAGGTCTCCAAGGCCGTCAAGGCTCAGCAGACCCCTCCTCCAGGTCCCACCATCCCCACCATCCCTGGACCGCCCACAAGTCATCAAATGTCCAGTCAGGCGGCCATATCAGCTGCTCCAGTGACCACCGTCTCCATGTCCCTTGGCACCATGTCCAAACCCCTAATTTCGGGCCCCCTGCCCTCTCAAGTCAGGCCCCAATGCCCCTACCACCCATGTCAATATCATCAGTTCCTCTAATACCAGGTCCTCCGGTGTCAGGACCTCCCATGTCCCTTCCTTCCATGTCTATCCCCACAATGTCCGGTCCAAGCATGTCTGGGGCCCCCATGCTCCAGCCCTCTCTTCCTGGACCCCCAGGCTCCCTTCCAAGCTCCATGCAGCCCTTCCCCTTAGCTTTCGATGCCACTCCAGCCCCTGTGGGAATGTTCGCCAGCCAGCCTGTCCAACCGGCCTTTGTGCCAATGCAGACCTACATGCCAGGCCTGGCCAGCAGTATGACCTACCCCAACGCCAGTGTGCCTGTAGTGGGCATCACGCCGTCGCAAATGGTGGCCAACGTCTTCTGTACCGCCACAGGTTCGTCAGGTGCAGGCGGAGCCATGGGTTCGACTGGAGGAGGACCTAAAGTGGGGGCACTGGGAACAGTTGGTCCACACCATTCTTACCCAGCACCTGGTGCGGTCGGGTCCACTGGAGGGTTTTCTACACCACCTTTCTCTTCCACTCCACCTTTATCGACAGCCATTAATGGCCTTCCACTGCACAGCAGCGGTATGATGGCCCTCCAGAATGGGACCTCCAGCAGCGGCGGGAACGGCGGCAGCGGTAGCAGCTGGCCACCAGAGGGCAGCCAGCTAACGGCTCCAGTGGCCAGCGATTCTCAAGAGGACGACCGTTTTGAGGCCAAGTGGGCAGCGCTGGAGAGCAAACCGGCAACTCAGCAAGCGGGGAACAAGGCACCGGCTGCAGCAGCCAACCCATTTTCCAACAATCTGCAGAAGACTTTTGAGATTGAACTCTAAGGCCTCCCAAAGCTGTAGTGCTAGCCTTGGAGTTAAAGCCTAAGGAAACCAGGCATCTCTGCTTAGAATGGGATGCAGGTCCTTGCAGTTAGCCTAGCATCTGACCTGTGGCAGCCTAGCAACTTGTTAAAAGCTCTCAAAGGAGTCAGTACTATAATGATCTTAATTGCTTTCTTTACACTCCCATGAGAGCTTGGGAGGTTGGTTGGCAGATTGCTAGGCTGCCATTGGAGGATCAGGTCTCTAGTTCACTGGACTTGATGGACTGAATCCTTCCACTCCACCTGCTACCCGCCTCTCTTCACTGCTTTCACTTCTCCACTCTGGCTTTACTTTACCTGCTCCAAGTCCCTGGATGTACTGTACCTGAACCACCCCTTTGAGGACATTGTGGAGGGGGGACACAGTTCAGTGGTTTCTTTCTTTAAAAGGGGACTCCACTCAGATGCATTCCAATCCCTCAAGATGTTTTTGGCAGTTTTGTTTCTGGTGGAGGTTTCGGTGGAGAATTCGTGGACGTGGCTGCACCACACGATTTGCAGAGAAGCGGAGGACTGATTTGTTGACTGATGATTAGACTGATGCTGATCTTAGCTAAGCACAGCAGAAGTCTGGATACCTGAAAGGACTAGCCAATGATGTAAGACCCTGACCCTACCAACCGAAAAGGACTTACTGACCAATAGTAGAGATTTATGGCCAAAATTATTTTATTTATTGTATTTTATTTTTTATTTTAACGAGTTATATATACTTAAAGATCAAATTTTTAAAGCAGTGTTTCAGGAGTGTGTTGTTTTTTTATCCCCCATATTTATTTTTGTTGAACCTTAAAGAGGAGGGAAACTACAGGTAGCAGACAGGTAACAGGAAAGCACTGTGGGAAACTGAGTCATGTAACAGGAACCAAATAGCCAGGGCTGACAGTACAGTGCCGTGTAATACGACATGTGAAACAGGAAGTGTATATAGTGGCATGTTTCTTCCACCCGCTAAGCCCTCACGTATATACGCTCCACTGCTGCTGAGGCTGGTCGAGTCAGTCTGGCTTCACTTTGGCTCTGTAGCCCATTTCTGTTGCTAATCGCCTTCCTTCAGGGCACCGGGACATGAGAAATCACTTCAGGATATCCAGCACACAGACACTCTGGACTATACTGCACAGCGGTCCTTTGGACTCCATCATCTCCAGACAAACCCAAGGAACTTTAACAACTCAGTGGAAAAAAACAAACAACAAAAAAAAAACACTACAACACTGTGCAACTGGTTGAAAAAATGATGCACTACATTCCAACATTCATAAATCCTTTAATGTGTTCAAACACAGGGTATAATCTCATCACATACAGTATGATTGTGTATTTACCGCCACTGTGCTACTGTATCGGCTGCAGTGGTACTGCACTCGTCATGGATGTTGGGTTTTTATGATGAGAAGTGAGAAGAGAAGAGGAACATGAGCTGCGTTTCCATTAATGTATTTTTAGGCTAATTTTGAGACATTGTATAAGAATTGGCAAAATTGAAAAAACATCCCCAGTTTCACAAAAAATGTTTTTATGCTCGCTTGAAGTGGTTTTTGCGTTTTCAAGAAAAGGCACCTTTTCCAAATAAGTTCTGACGTAGCAGACAGGTAATCAGCCATTTCCACTTTTAAGAGGAAGAGAAATCTGTTTTCTCTTGTAAAGGTGACTTGTTTTGTTTCCTCTTCTTCTTTGGAGGGTTTTTTATCAGTTGGCAAACAACTTGGCTGCGGTTGAATAGTCAAATATTTAAGCCCTATCTCCTTTAGTAACCACTTTTCCTTGACCTCGATGGAAACATTAATAGGTCAAGGAAAGATGTGAAAGAGAATTCATTAGAACTTGTGCATTGCTTTAAACCCTGTGGCTGCAAGGAATTGTGGGACGGCACTATCTCCTTTCCTTTAGTATATCCTGTGCTAAAGGAGATAAGATAGAGAGCACTGAAGCTCCTCTCCTTAGCCTTTAGAGAATTCAACCACTTAGATACTTCCAGGTCATTTAAAAAAAGACTGTTCGACTGCAGCTCTTATTTTGTTTTTTGGTTTGTGACCTCTACTTCCTCTACTCTGTTTATTACACATCTTAGTTTATTCGGTCCAAACGAGTTCATGGAAATGCACCTAATTCACAATTCAGTTTTTTGCGTCATCGCAAAATTAGCTTCAAATTCGTGTGACAATTATATGGAAACATGGCTACAGACTGAGGCACGAACGAACCAAGAGGATCTATGATGCAGAGCTATGAGAGATAACCAAGATTTGATTGATGTATTACCAAAAAAGATAAAATATAGAGCAGTAGAAGAATAGATAGCTAGAAGAAAAGAAGGAAGGATAACTTGTACGTGAGAGACTGAAGGAGAGAATGGAGCTATACCTTTAAACAATGAGATGGAGGAAGTCTGAAGGAAGGAAAATGAGATGATACGTGATAAAGAGAGACAGATGGTGTGAAAATATTAAGAGACACATTCATCACGCAGCCCACAAACAGAGCACTGTTTGTCGTTCTTACATTGTTTTTGCCTCGAGGCCGAGCCGTTTCCATTTCAGCGTTGTGTTCCTCAACTCTTCAAACCTCACAATCACTTTTCATTATATTTAAAAAAAAAAAGAATATGTTGCTTTTTTATATAATTGCAGTCTCATAAACAAGATTTTTTTCTAAGTATGTACAACTTCCTATGTAGTTAAAACTTCAGTAATGTCAACAAAGCTTTCTGTGTTTGAACTTGCAGTCACTAAAGTCTATTCAAGAAGATGCAACATTATAAAAAAGAAATGTTCTTTATTGAAGGGCTTTTCCACAGATTATATAACCTGTAATCTGGCCACAGATCCTGTTATGTTTCTTGGGAATTGAATTGTATGGATATGGACCGCCACTGATTAGGTTTCCTGCTTGTTAACGCCCCACTGTTTAAGTAGCTTATTGGGTCTCTTCCTGTGGCAGCGATCCCCTCTGACTGGCTGCTTTCTCAGAGAACCAGGGTTTTGTCCTTTTTGTTTTCAAATGTATTTCCTCCCCCTCCAAACAAATCCAAACTGCTCTCCCTCTAAGACAAGACTGATTCACTCATGAGATCAATGCTTTTACTTCACTGAAAAATATATTTTAGCCTTCGACTCTTGTTTGCACGCCCTCCAAAAATTATAAATGTAGTTAATTGTGTTTCCGCGTTCAAGCAAACTAAATGACCTCATAAACTTGATTGTAAAACCATAGTTTAGTGATGGTAACAAAGCAAACCAGTTTATTTTTAATCTTTATTTACAGAATTTTTGTATTTAAACCTACATATTTGTATTGTAATTACATTGTACAAAAGATAAATAAAGTAATATAATATTTACACCTGCTCATGTTTTGTAGGTGTGACTTTTTGACTCCTCATAAATAAACATCTTCTCTCTGTCCTTTACCCTCGACTTCACCTTCATTTCTGACTCCTGGGATTTCAGTGCTTTCATCCAACTGTTAAGTAAATTTTGAGCTTAACTGAAGTTCCAACAGCTTGTTTGAGTAAATACGTGGTTATCTTTCCCAAAGCTGATTTAATTTAATTTTAATTTAATTTTGTCTGTCTGGCACCTCAGTTTTTACGTGTAGACACCAAGACTATAGTTTTAATTTTCAGATACAAAAGAGATTTGATATTGTCAAAAAAGAAATGCTCTTTTAGATTGCCAATGCTCTTGGCAATGTGATGGCCCTTGTTTTTTATTCCCAAGTCTATAGTTCTCAATAAAACAGGAATAAATGCAAAATGTGATCTCTCCATAAATGTGTGTGACTTTCCCCTCATAGACCTTAACCCATCGACCTTTTATAGATCACTTAATTTCACATGTGGCCTGAAGATGTTTTAGAGCAACACATTTCTAGTTAAATAGGTTTTGTGCTTCACACAATACCATACATGTACAATAATTTAAACAGAACATTCTCTGAGAGAAAAATAAAAGCAACAAAACAATTGAATGCTTGTTTTAAAATCTTTTCTGTTCAATAGTTAATAAAAGTAACAGTAAATTAAAAATAAGAACATAATATTTTATATACAGGATGTGTCTCGAATGTTTGTGATTGGACAGAACCCACATCAGTACTTTGTTTGCGTATGACGTCAACGGAATGCGACTGAACCGTAGAACGCCGTTCTCCACGCGGTAATCACCACCACGGGCTACAGGAATTATCTTTCGGTTTGTGTTGTTTACACTAGTTTAAATCGATTAAAAACGGAAACATTTTGAGAAACTTTAATCGGGGATCAAACGCTCTTGCTCATAAGAAGAAGATAGAGGATAAGGAAAGAAGATAAGGAAAATACAAATAATTAATCGAAAGACGCCTCAAAATGGCTCGGAGCCTTCACCTGTGGCTGGCAGGAGCGAGTCGGACAGTCCTCATGACCACTTGCCGAAGGTGAGGCAATTGATGTGGCCATGACCACTCCAGGGCTCCGTTAACAATGACTGTTGTTGGTCAGCTGAACCAGCTAATGTAAGCTAACACCGTTCGTCACGTGTTGCCATAGCAACGGTGAAGCGTCATGTAGGCTCAAACCACGTTCTAAATACGCATACATTGTATTTAGCACAGAATTGGCGATTTTAGTGGTTAATGAACCTGTCGATTATACAATTCTATAAGTTGATATTAAGCCTAATTGAATTCTGATAGTTTTGACGATTTTAAACGTGATTGTTACTTAAATTCATTTTATAATGTGATTTTGATGTGATACTTGCCTTGTATATTGAAACTTGTTTTAAGATAGATGGGTTGGCAGTTACACCCAGTATCAGTAAAGCCACTGGAAGACCAGCAAAGTTATTTTTCTCTTCTTTATCATCCTTTCTTTAAATCTGTTCATCCTGAGTCCTGTGTGATTCAAGGGTGCCACACAGCCTTACATGTGTTTAATTATGGTTTCTTGTTCTCTTTAGGCTTTAAACAACGTTGTGTCTGTAGACTGAGCTCCTACGGTTATCTTGAGAGGTAAACCCATGTCTGAGGCATCATGTCTGAGAGGAGAGGATGAAGTCCAGAGACGGTGAACAAAGAGACAGAGGATGTGGAGGCCTTGCTGGATCTCCATGAGTCAGCTGAGAGAATGTCAGAGGACGTCATGATCGATGAGGTAGATCAATTGTATTAATAAGAGTAGCCACAGTTTCTTTGAATGTAGTTTGATAGACAAAAACGGGAGTTGCTGGTCATATTAAAGTAAAATTAATCTATGCTAATGATCAGAAGTTTATTGTATTTCATAGTTTTTGTCAATAATTATTGCATTAATTTGTTAAACACAGATAAATTGTATTTATAATAAAAATTAAATCAAACACATTTTTGATGGCTATTACCAAACTGTGGATCTTTCTTTTCCTCTCTTTTTCTTTTCTGTCTGTGTGAAGGACTTGTTCAGCTGTCAGTGTCGCACTGGAAATGTTGTAATTTTTCGGGGGGGTTTTTCCAACCAAATTTAACAAACGTTTGAAAATAAAAAAATGCAAATTAATGCACATTTCTTTCCCCTGCTGTTCAGGGGTTGGTGGATAGAAGAACACCACTTCCTCTGACTTTGTGTAGAAATTATATTTCATTCTTGAACTAGTTCTCATTAGTGCACACACTTGTTTCTTTGTGGATTGTGTCTTTTACTTTTCTAACTTTTGACAGTTTGAAATTAAATACCCAGAAACCCAGCTTTATGTTGATGTTTATTGTTTATTTTCTCAACAGGACTCAAACTTGAATGAGGAAACACTTGAGCTCAGAGATAGAAGAGAGACAGATATGAGGATTTACAGAAGGTCAGTGTTAGTTTATTGTATTCACTTACTCTGTCATTATCTCAGCTGCAGACATGTTAAAACCTAAATTAAGGATACTGCCTGAACTAGAAAATCTTTAAATACTGATCACTGATAGTATTGTGTAGGACACAATTTAAACTTTGATCTACATTTGTCATATTGTTCATATCAATTTAGTTATGTCAGAATATATTTAGTCATAAAAAATATCAGTATAGCAAGGTATTAAAGTATCTTGTTATAAAAAATCAAAAGACATAATATGTTAAAAATGTCATGGTATAATAAGGTATGAAAATTGGTCAAAAAATGTCATAGTATAGTAAGGCATGAAAATTGGTCAAAAAATGACAGTATAATATGGTGTCAAAATGGGTCAAAAAATGTCAGTACAGCTAAGGCATGAAAATTGGTCAAAAAATGTCATAGTATTGTAAGGCATGAAAATTGGTCAAAAAATGTCATAGTATTGTATGGTGTCAAAATTGGTCAAAAAATTTCATAGTATAGTAAGGGGTCAAAATATGTCAAAAAATGACATAGTATAGTAAGGGGTCAAAATATGTCAAAAAATGTCATAGTATAGTAAGGGGTCAAAATATGTCAAAAAATGTCATAGTATAGTAAGGGGTCAAAATTGGTCAAAAAATGTCATAGTATATGTATGGTGTCAAAATTGGTCAAAAAATGTCATAGTATAGTAATGGTGTCAAAATTGGTCAAAAAATGTCATAGTATTGTATGGTGTCAAAATTGGTCAAAAAATGTCATAGTATAGTAAGGCATGAAAATTGGTCAAAAAATGTCATAGTATTGTATGGTGTCAAAATTGGTCAAAAATGTCATAGTATAGT